>NW_010120217.1:0-37508 GCF_000699245.1 Pterocles gutturalis | reverse complement strand
TCCTGCTGAGGCAATGCTCTACATTTTTCAAAATCCTTCCCCATCACTGTGCAAGAATAACAGAAAACACGGCAAAGCAAGGTACAAGGAAAGGTTCTTTGACATCTGCTTTCAGGTGTACGAAGGTTTCCAATGGCCCATTCTGTAACACTGCAGCCTGTCTCCCAATGAAGAGATGAGACAGCTACTGCCTTCATTCCTCCGTAGTAATAACGCCAGCATTATTTCCGGCATTTTTGCCAGAAATGTAACTTCCTACACCAGCAAGCTAACTGCTTGTTCTTCATGGATTGGCTCAAGATGAACAGAAGCTCAGAAGAGGAAATCCCTGGTTATTACAGGGCCTACAGGCAGCTTGGGCAGAAACTAGCCCCTAGGAGGTACTTTAAGCACAGCAGGGATAAACACTATGGAAAACAATATGTTATTTTTGTGGATCCAAAAAAGTTATCTCGGTATAAGCAAGTTATCCACCTGTGAAGGTCCTGTTACTCTGATCATCTTGTCTACTCCAGCTTTTTCCAGCATGCTGTCCATCGCCTCCATCAGCTGGATGACCTCTAACCTCCCAGAAGGTCTCCTGACAGACCAGAAGGAGACGTATCATTATTCTGCCTAGCGTATTGTGATATTTTCCAAAGAAATGGAATTCAAACAGCTGTTTTTTTCCAACAACAACTTCATGCAGGTATGGTACTTACATGGATGGGAACAGCTGCAGTTTCTTTTCACGGTCTTCAAGCAGTGTTGTGTATTTACTGAGACGAACACAAATGTTAGAACTTTATTACAAAGCAATCCTTCCAGTGCTAGCTAAGGGCCCCTGCTCTCTCCTTCAATCTCTTTGTCCCATGTACAAGCTGATGGAGATTGGAGAGGGAGAGAAGGGACTACAGGGTTGCTCTCCACTGAAGCATCCAGCCCCTAATGTGGGAATTGGATCTCCTGCAGCTGTTCTCCCAGCTGGAGCTCCGTCTTCTTGCCACTAACAACAGAAATCCTGTAGGAACCTTCCCCCTTTAAGACTTCTCATGCTACTTGGCTAAGAAGTGACCAATGGGCTTAAAAGTTACCAGTGGGGCCAGAAAAGCACCACATATCCACATCGCACCTGCCCAGAGACTGATCTTGGGAGATCATCAAAGTAATAAGACAGTGTTCTGTTACATATTGTGAGGATTTCACTCTTAAGTGTTTTAATCCTTGAACAATGAGAAAGAATCTCCATGATATTTAGTAAGCTGTCCAGAGAGACCAAGGGCAGTCTCAGTAGCATTTTTTTAGGCAATGATTGGTAAACTCAATTCAAAACTCACAGCCTGAGGGGAAAACAAAAATTCCCAACAAACCCCAAAGTGGTCATATTCAAGCTACTAGCAGGCCTATACAAGCATAAAGTAAGAACTACACAGAGCCCACCCAGCTTTGCGTAAGAAAGTGATTCTTAAAGAAAAACAGAGAAACTAATCAAAATGTAAAACAAACAAAAAGCAACTACCCTCCCCTACAAAAAACCCAATAAACAAAAAAGGGCAAAAAAACCAGTAGCAACTTCCAAAAGTTGCCTCCAGGGATCGAACAGCCTCTACATTCACATCCAGCTACCACAACTCCCCTGAGAAACAGTACTTGTGTGCAGTAAATTCTCTGGTAGCCACCCCAAAGCAGCAGGGACAGAGAAAAAGAGGGTGGCTTTGCTCAGCAGGCCTTACTATAGCTTGGCCGTTAGCACAGAAACACCCCTTGTAGACTCTCCCCCCTTCACAAAGGCAAGAGGTGTATTTGGGCAGCAGTCTCATCCTCTCATCGCTTTATCCCCCCGCTCTGAACAGCTGAGGACAAACCCTTGTAAAGCAGAAAGCACTCACTCATCGAAGTACTTCAAGGGCAAAACTCCCCTGTTCTTCACAATGTGAAATTCCTTGGGAACCAGACTATCTGCTAGGGTTGCTCGCTGGGGGTGGAAAAGAAAGAAAGTACAGAACATCAGCATAAAAGATGTGACTGCACTGCTGGTTCCTTCCCAAAGAGGACATAGGTTTGGCAGGGGTTGCTCGCTGGGGGTGGAAAAGAAAGAAAGTACAGAACATCAGCATAAAAGATGTGACTGCACTGAGGACATAAGTTTGGCAGTTGGGAGAGGGAAGCTCACGCTTCTCACAGTGCTTTTCCCTTTCCCACTCCACACATCCACAGCCGGACAGAAACAATCTAAATCCAAAAGGAGACTGAAATAACAAATACCGAACTGCAGTAGGGGAATTGAGGGGCTGCCAGCCACAAGGAGAGCCAATGCAGTTCAGGATCAGGTTAACACTGGGACATGTGTACGAGGACTTCCCTTCTCCCAGCTAGTGATACACACAGTGACAAAGAGCAGCACTCACACGAGTTCGTGGGACTATACCACGACTCCACCTCCTGTCCCGACAGCTCTCAGTGGAAGAGCTTCTGCCAGTCACTGCTTTCTTAGCTTCTTGGCCAGTCGCAATGTTGCACAGGTAAGAGACATCCCTGAAACAGAGGGAAAATGCTCATTCACTGACCCGCCCTGCAGGCACGCCCCCGTTCCCTTACTGCCAGCCTAAGCCACGCACAGGTTTGTTCTGCGCAGCCCGAGGCCAGGCTCACGGCCAGGACTCCCCCCTGGGCCAAAAAAGACAGACAAGTTCATGTTTTTTAGGCAGAGTAACCTCGCATTGCTACCTATTGTTTGCATCTACTGTGAACACCCTATTGCAGACATATCCAATGTCCGATAAGGAGCAAAACATTTGTCATTTAGCACCATTAAGTGTCACTTATTTATAAAGAAGTGTAAAGCTATTCCCTGCTAAGTCCATTAAAGCCAAAAGAGCTTCTTTTCTTAATCGTGGATCACAGAGCGTCCCTGCCAGCCTGGCATCCTTTGGAAGGATAGTTCCAAGAATTTCTCACTTAGCAACAATTTTATTTTTTATTCCCAAAAACACCTTTCCCTCAAATCCCTCCAGCCCAAATTCAGATGGGGCAGCTGGGGTGTTCATCCAGCCGCATCAGGCAGTACAGCCACCTACCGTAAGAAAAGATGAAGGGAGAGATCTAGCTCTGCGTTCCCAGCTTGAACATCTTCCCATCGCCCTGGGCTCCTTATCCCTTCTTTGCTTACCTTCCAGCGCCCGTCAAACTGACAGGGTGGTCTGTCAGGTGCCTGAACTTGCTCCGACGATTACGGTAATGCCAAAGCCGATTCGGGGTTTGCAGGCAGCCCTGCGGACAAGGCACATGTGGCTGTCACTTCTTAGCAAGAAACGTGCCAAGGAGTGGGAGGGGTCAGGGTAGCTGTCTAAACAATCAAGTCATTAGATCTGTCTTGGGGCTAAAGAAACCGGTGTGGACAAAACAGCTTCACAGCAGCACCGGGGTGCAAACGTGTTTTGCAGGGACTGGAAGACGGCATTTTGGAACTGCATCAAGTGGTGTGGCCAGAAAAGCGATGCAATGTAAGATACATTTATCTTTATGAGGTTGGCAAACTTTCCTTTTGCCCAGGGAATGAACACACGCCCCCAGCAAAGAGACAATTCTGGACAGAAAAAAGCAGGAGGTAGAAAGACACTTACCCTGAAGCCCATTGGGGTTTTGGTGGTTTGTGGGGACTGCAAGTGCTCTGGGCTGCAGAGGGAACTGCTGGCACTGGCCAAGCTTTGGAAAACCTCTTCTGGAACAAAACTGTGCTCCAGGGAGGAAGAAACAGGCCTGATGCGGTCAAGCCTCCTTGAGGTACCCATCAGCTTGGGGATCTCTGGAAAACAGCACGTCAGAACCATTTCAACAGCACTTATTCTGCTGGTGAAAGAAACCACACCCGATGATAAAACACAGGGCTGAGAAAAACCGTGACAAGATGCTTCCTCCCCTACCCCAGAGCAGGATCAACTCTATCTAAAACACAAGCAGCTAATCTCATTTTCAGCAGTTGCTCTAGGCTTCACTGAAGAGCTAACAACAGTTATCTTCTACCTGTGGGAGTTCAAGCACTAGTGGCACTGACTGCACAAAGCTCCCAGGTACACAAAGCCTGTGAACAACCAAAGTTCGCATGTTTCCGTAATGCCATTTCCCTTCTTGGGGATTGCGAGCAGTCAGCTTTCTGCAAAGATACAAATGCCCTGAAATACCAGCAATTGCCTAAATAAAGGCAAAACTTCATGCAGGGAAGCATCCTGCTGCTAAAAGGAAACTGGAAGGACAGAGTCAGATGCAGGACCCATGCAGCCCCCAGCCCAGCCCTACCTGAGTGGTCCTCGCTGACCGCGCCTGCCCGTGAGGTGTCACTCCGTTTCCTTCCATCAGCTTTTGGTCCAGGAGCTGGCACTCCCATTGTGGGCATGGTGAATGTTTATTTTAATGCTTGGCCAAGGAAATGTGCAGTAACAAATGATCTAGGAACAGAATTAAGCCCGCATTTGTACTTCACAGGGTTAACAGCTTATTTTATTATTATTTATTTTGAAAAAACCAAAACCCTTATGCCTGAGAGTAGGTACATCAGTTAGGAAGAAACTCCTGATGCTTTGCTACATCCTCCACAGGGGTGCTTGTTTTTCCATCTACAAACTGCACTAAGAACAACTGCTTCTTTCATACATTTAACTGGCCAGAAATTTAATTCTATCTTAATTTCTCCAATTATTAATCTAACCACTTTTTCTTCTTAGCAATATCTTACTAATGAAAAAAAATCATATTTCCATTAGTTATGTAATGTCCATGAATTCTCATCTGAAGCCTTTTTTCCCCACCAGCTTTGCCATGATATATTGTTGTTTATAAGTGTTCTTGCTATTGGAACTTTTTGACCTCCTTATCAGCTGTATCCTCGTGTACAGTGGTTTCTAATCAGGTTAATTACATTTCTTTGCTTTCAGATACATGCTTGTGGGTGTAGGTATCATCTAGGAATCATCTTGCCAGGTGGTTTCTTGTCTTGCTGCATAAATGGTTTACTGGAAAGAAAATACATATATTTGCTAAAAACTTCTAACAGAAGAAAAACTTTTTTTTTTTCCTTTAACAGCTCTGTTTGGCAGAACACCATATTCCCATCTGAAAGGACGGGAAGATTAATGGCACAATTCTGTAGCAGCTACAGTTTAAGGACACAGACAAGATTTTACTTTAGAGCATGTGGTGCACAGCTGGAAGATATCGTAGCAAGTTCTTGGCACGCAAACCCCTTTCAGGCCCAGAATAAAGGCAGACATCACCAACATGATATACATTTGGCAGTTGCTCCAATTTAATATGCATTAAATGGGGAGAGGTTCAAAACTCTGGTCTGTTCCAAGAGCTATCAACTCCTTCCCCATGCTCCTCTCCAGCACATCCAAGGACATCCATTCCTCTAACAGATACGTGATGGCCAATACGCAGCTTATAAAACCCCAGCGATGCTTCTCAGCTGGTATTGAGCTCCAACATTTACAGCTGCTTTTTCAGTGCCTGAAGAAGGGCTTGTGTAAATGTTTCTTCTGGCACAGCCAGCCAAGGGGGCCTCCTCCCTCCCCTCCAGTCTCACCAGTTACCTGCAGGCTCTGCTCTGCCACCATACAGCTCCTCCTTCCCTCTCCCCTCCCTGCCCTTGGGAAGGGGAGACCTGCAGCCGCCTCCAGGAGGGCTGGGAGGCAGCTGTCCCCAGAGCTGTGGGCACAGGCAGCTTCAGGTCAGGTCCCCCCCCAGCCTGCAGCCCCCAGACCCCCAAGGCAGGCCAGCTCCCCCGTCAGAGCAGCAGAGGGAACCCCAGTACCTGCCAGGCAGCTCCTTTCATCGCCACGGAAACAGGGCTCTCCCCACATTCTAGAAGATGCCCGCCTTCCCTCCCCAGCCCCACAAGACTGTGACCCATATCTCCCCACAGCAGCCACCTCCCCAGGACAGCAATCCCACCCTGCCCCAGCCCCACGCCCCTATGCCCTCTTGCATCCCCTCCCAAATCAGGAGCCTCAGAGCAGAAAGAAACAGGCCAAGGCGATTTTTTTTTTTCTCCCCTAATAGCAAAATATATTTCAACCGCTGTAATACAGTAGATTATAAACAGCTCTTCTGCATGACAGAACATGGTACAGGTTGCATACACGGAACCGCTGGTGCCAGGGCCGGCACACAGAGCAGCAGCGGTGGCTGCTGGGCTGCCCTCTGCTCCCGCGCCTCTCCTCGGCCTCTGCAGGTGAAGGGGCCGCGATGGCTGCTTGGCCCTGGCTGCAAGCACAGGGAGAAGAGACGAGGCGGAACTCAGCTGGCTCGGAGGTACTGCAGGGAGCCAGCTCATAACCCTGATGCCGCCGAGTGTGGGATCGCCCACTTCCGCTGACGTCCTTCCAGCCCATCTACATTCAGAAGGTGGGAGCTCAAACAGTTCAGTCTTCCTTTAGTAGGTGGCCCGATTCACATAATTTGTGCCATTTCATACTAAAAAAATACATCAGGATTTCCCCACCACCACAGCATGTAGCATATGCCTTAGATGGCTGCCACAGGACAGCATACAGTCAGCAGCTCAGACGCAGGACTGCTTCACCTCTGGAGGCTGGAAGCTAAACACCCCGACAAAAAGGACGTGCTAGGCATAGAGACTCTGCACAGGTTCAGTCTTCCTGAGAACAAACTGTTCCCTGCGTGAAAACCAGGATGCATTTCACCATATTAATACTGATTTTTGTGATGTGATTGAGCAAGGAGCTGCAGCTGTACTGGCTGCCACTCAAAAGCTGGAGGCTTCCCACCTCAAAACTGAGGGAGTTACCATGGAAGCAAGCTCCATAATTCTTGTGTTGGAAAGAACCATAGAAAACAGTATACACTATTATTAAGAACTTGCAAAGGGCAGACTGTGAACTGTAGCGTCCTCATTATTTGAGCAGAATACCATACTGCTAGCTCTGGCGCTCACAGCCTAAGAAAACTCAAACCAACATGGTATAACTGACTCTCATTAAACAAGCAATGTGCAGAAGACTATTTCCCCTCCTGTACTCTTGAGAAAAATGAAAATAAGCCCCCATTCAAAAGCAATTTAAAAAAACCCATGAAATTGAAAGTAATCCCAATTGTTAATGCCCTGACAGCACAGTTGCCAGATGCCTTGATCTACAAGGCTAAAAACCTCAACCTGTCAAAAACTAAGACTAGTTCCAACAGCTGAGCATCCCTTTCCAATTGCCTTTTGCTTGACAGATGCTCAAGCCCTCAGGCTTCAAACACCAAGGATGGTGACTTGGTAAATGCTGAAATTCTTTATTAGGAATATGACAGCGCCAGCTGCGAGGGAAACACCAAAACTTTTCACAAAGTGCCATGATTTGATTTCCTTTTGAGAACTCTGGGACAGTAGCAAGACCTGACACAGGCACCAAGAAGATAAATTGAGTCCCTAATCCATCGAACCCTGTTTGAGTGCAATTACAGCTGTAGAGAAGTGTTTTGAGCACCACAACAGAAGAGTACTGGACTGAATTTCATCCTGGAGGTGACAAAGCTGGTTGGCCAAAGGGTGCGGTTTGTTTTCAAAAAAAAAAGGAAGCTTAGTTGCTCCAGCACTTCTGTCCGTTCCTCCCACAAAACGTACAGTGAAAGATTTAGGATTAATCAAACTGAATGAGGAGAAAGTAATCCATTTCATTCTCAGGATTTTAGGTACTAATACTGCCAAGTTCCAGTATACACATGAACTCCTTACTCTGAAATGAACCCAACTGTTTCAACTATCAAATTCTAGTAGGAGATATTTTCAGAGGAGAGCCACATATGCAAATGCTGTATTTGGCAAATTTGACCTGACACGATGTCCTTTCTGAAGAGCGGGATTCCTTCTTACAGAGAACTGAAAACCTGGAATAGTTTAAGTATCATCTAGCTTTCATGAAATTACTTTTGACTCAGGTTAGTAAAAATAGAAGCCCAAAAGGTGGTCTTAAGTGGATTGGGAGACAAGTCCATCAGCAGTCCCAATACTGTCGGCATCCAACACCTAGGCTGTAGGCCAGTAAGGAGAAGCTGTTACCAGAAAGTGACAATAAAGAGCATTTGAGTAATTCAGAAATCCCTGTGACCACAGTAAGGTACCTCGGTCAGGTTACCCTCCCTCTCCAATAACAGGAGCTACAGCTCCAGCAGGAGTGGAGAGACAAGTACCCAGATACCATGTAAGTTCCCTTTTGTGCTTAGCATCGGACGGAACAAGGAAACTGAAGGGACTCTGCCTAGTTAATAGATGCATTCCCATAATGCTTCTCCCTTTAGCAGTGTGTACAGGAGGATGTCCCATTCTGTCTTCAGAAAGAATGCAGCAACACCCAGGAAACCCACCTTCACCTGCTGTCCCCACTGACACACAAGCAGACACGGGCAGATGAGAAAGCAGCTCTGACTCCATCCACGGGGTCAATCCTCATCTCCCACCGACAGCATCAGAAGCTGCTACAATACAGACGGGCAAGAGGCACCAGGACGTGCTGGCGTACTGAACTGGGCACAGCCATTTCAGGTGAGAGTGCGCTATGTACCTCCGACGTTGATTGCATTTTCTTACAGTTGGGTCATAGCATTTTGAATCCTTCGCACTAAAGAAAGCCTTAACAACTTGTATACCTTAAAGCACCCGCCAAATTAAAGCAAAAGCTGTTTTACAAGTTAATTGTGTTAAAAGAATTGATTATCTGGAGCAAGAGAAAAGAAAAGTTAGAAGAAAAACTATTCAAGTCACCAAGGCCTTCAGAGAACAAAAACTCTAAAAGTCAGTTGGGAACCTAATGAATACAGAGCAGACAGACTTTCAGTGTAAAAAGTCACACAAAGACTGCGCACACTGTGCCCTGCTTCTGAACCTGATTCTCCAATGCAGCCACAAGTAAACTGACAATGCCCTCTTCCTCTGCCCATTTTAAATCCGTATACAGCCAACATACACAGAACATGGTTCAAAGCCATCCGGGAATACTTTGGCTATTTGCAGAGAGCAAGGAGGCAAATACCCTGTTGCTCTGCCACTTGTCTGCATCACAGCGGCAGACAGGATCACAAAGAACAGAAGCTTTGTAGACATCCCATTACCAAAAGGGAGAAAAAAAAATTGCAAAGGGATGGCTGAGGAAGATGGACGGATGCCAACAATGAGCTAGTAACAATCTGACTAGACTATTGTCCAGAAGAGCAGCAACGTGGGGGAACCCCTGGATGAGGAGGATTCCAGTAGACGCCACCTTCAGCTTGATGTTTTACTGACATGGAAATGGCTCAAAGTGGGACAGCATGTAGCAGATGCTGCCTATGAAGCTTGTTACAATCCAGGTCAACTGGCTTGCTTCAGTAATGTTTAAAAAAAATTACAGTTTCTCCCCAGTGATCAAGAGGCACAACTTCCCTTAGAAAAAGTCCATAGTGAGTTAGGTCATTGGTCCAAATACTCAGAGGACAACTCCAATTTTCTGTGATGACAGGCCAGAGCACACCATTTTTACATCTTCATGTGACATGACCATGAGCGTGGTTTTAAGTAGTCCAGGAACGTGGGCTGCAAAACATGGAGAGGCAGCAGGTTAGTCGGAGGCAAACAGCACCAGCTGCGGTGTGGTCTGCTGAAGTCAAACTTCCCTAACAGGAAAGATCAAATCACATTTTCACATCCCACAACCCTATTCTTATCCTCGCTAAACAGTGTGTGGAAGCGTAGCTACAGCCACAAGCTGTTTGCCTGCCACCCACCTTACCCCCAGTTTCGACACATCAGGTAAATGCTGTGCCTAGTACCATATCACATCAAGAAGCCAGTCGTTTACAATGGCAAACTCTTAATTGAGGAGGATCAAACTTATAGAGTTTGCCTGATGATATCTTCAGTTAAAACTGGAATCAATTAGGACAGCAAGAAGTTAGGCAGAACAGAATCTGGTACCAAAAAAATGAGTTATAAGTCAGAGAAAGTAACCAACGAAACCCCAAACTGATCATTTATAGGTAACCAATTCTCACTGCCACCCACTCTAGCTTGGGAGAGGCACAATAGCCTCAGTTTTTGCGGGCCTCCTAGAAAAGTTTCTCCTGACTTCATTGGCCAAGTGCTGCAGTTCCATTCACAAAGCCTGAATGACCTAGTGTACTCTCAAGTAGTGGCTTATGTCCTCAGAAATGGGGAGAAAAACATCCTCAGTTTCAAGTGGTGAAAAACTATCAGCATACAAAGAGCACTCATGAAAGCACTTTTGTTAGAAAAAGCTTTCCTAGATTATCTACAGTTCCTAGACTAAATAACTCCCAATGAACTGACACAGCACGCTGCCAGAAGGGCTCGTATCATTTAACTTTTGCCAGGTCCCCACAGCAAGAAAGGCCCAGCCACTGGGTCCCCACAGCAAGAAAGGCCCAGCCACTGGCAGGGTCGGTTATCCCACAGGAAAGGTCAGCCACTCACATTCTCCACGGGGCAGTACTGGCGGGCGTACCACTCCTGGCTGTAGAGACAAATGATGACACCTTGGCCCAGGAAGAGGGACGTCCACATGATCACGTTCCAGATGGGCCCCTTCCGCCGGTCATTAAGGATGAAGTTGAAGAGCACTGGAAAGAGGTGAAACGAGAAGCACTGCTCACAAACAAACTCTGGATTAAAGAATCAAAGACTGACTGATTTCACTGGATCTTTCCCTCCCTTCACTTCATCTCTGCAGCAACAAGGCTGCTCCATGAGGTTTGTACAGTGCAAGAAAATCTGATCACGCTTGGCAGTAGAGCAAATGTGTTTATTCTGACATTTATTTCCAATAAGTTTGCCAACAAGCTGGCCCAGCTGTATGCTTCTGGGGATCATTATTACTTTAGTTACGCTGGTGACCAAGACATGCTGGTAGAGGTGGCCTAGAGTTTATTAGAGCCCTTTAACTCATTTTATCTCCAAAAGGAAACACAAGAGCTCTAACTTCTAAATAGGCTCTCTTCCTTGCTGCAGTAGTAAAGTAACACTTGTCTTACACTATGACTTTA
Organism: Pterocles gutturalis; assembly: GCF_000699245.1. Taxonomy (NCBI): domain Eukaryota; kingdom Metazoa; phylum Chordata; class Aves; order Pterocliformes; family Pteroclidae; genus Pterocles; species Pterocles gutturalis. The sequence continues at coordinate 26,492 of NW_010120217.1, read as the reverse complement.
AAGAGGAAAAGACTTCCAGCCCGCTGACACGCAGCAATTCAACTAAGGCTTGGCAAAGAGGAAGCAGTGCTATTAAAATATGCACACTGTCACATGAACAGCAGTCTCTCTCTCTCCATCCTCCTCCCCATTCATACTTTGCTCATCCAAGTCCCACACTTGCAAATCCCACTATGTGTATGCATGTATCTATTGTGAATGGATTTTTGCATCCAAATAGCTCAAAGTTTGGACCCACAATTGCAACTCTTGGACAAGAAATGAGTGCCTGAAGGATAACTTGCACCAGAATAGCAAAGCATGCTTCTTTAAAAAAAAAAATAAAATAACAAAACCAAACAATAACAAGAGCCACAAACCCCACAACCCACTCGCTCTCTCCTGGGAACTTACTTCCAAAGCACATAAACAGGCAAAAGAGAACTGGATAGAAGAATCCGAAGCAGATGCTCAGAACATATTCGTGCACAGCAGCTGACACCGTGAAGACAGACAGCATAGCTGCTGCTTTGAACTTCTTACCAAAAAACTGCAAGAGAGGAGAATAGCAAGTATTATAAGCTACTCTGCTATGTTTTTAGTTTGGTTGTATCAACATTGGTTTATTTTGTGGTTTGTTTTTTTTTGTTTTGGGGTTTTTTTGTTGTTTTTTTTTAACTTGAGATAGGCAGTGCCTGCTCCAGCCAAGAGGCATACATGAAACACTAAGTGCTTCACAGAGTAGCTTGGATTTTAGGTGTTTTTCTTCAGGCATATTTCTGGTCTCCTGTGTAAGTACCCAGGTTGAGCCCACTCATGACATATCTGCCAGAGCTTGTCAGAATAGTACAACACGAGTTCAAACTGTTGAGTCAATCCTTACACTCCTACATCTCAGACCCACATTTTCCACACACTAAGGACTTGGAAACGAGCAACGGATCTCTAAAAAGCACAGTGGCTACCCACAACAGCCGAGGCAAGACATTTTTGTGCTTCTTAATGGACACTGTTGCTGCATCTTGACGCATGTACTGTCTTGCTCTGTGGTTAAATATTTAATTAACAACAAGAATACAGTTGCTTGTTACTCACCCAAAGGAAGTCCCTGTAGGCATAGTAATAGAGCCAGTCATGTACTACCACGTTCCAGGTTCGGTAGTAGTTTGCATAGGAAGTGGAGTTCCACCAGTCCTGAAAGCACAGTTTAAAGAGTATAAATCTAATTAAGCATAAAACTAATTAAGCATAAAACATTCTACAGGTCTTTTCTGTGATACCAAGTTGAAAAATATTGATAATAATACCAACCTAATATCATAAGTTGCAGAACAAAATAATGCATTCCATTGCACTTTCAATATTCTGCTCTGTATAAAGTTTGGTTTTATTCCAAACTGCTGTGGCTGATATGACAAAAGAATAAAGAGTGCTAATAGAGCTACTGGGTAGATCTGGTGGCCAGCTCTGTGCACAGGTTTGCATTTTTGTTACCTTAAAAACAATTCAGACTGTCAAGCAGAAATCATATCTGTTCTACAGCACAGCAACAAACTTAAGCCCCAACAGCGTAAGACAAGCAAAACCCTGTGGATGCTTTGTTTCGTAAAAAAATCTTCAGTTTCATCCTCTTTCCTTTTCATTAGGAAAATGAATTTTAGAAGCGTTATAAAGTTTGCTTTATAAACTGCAACTTCTGCTTCTTACCTTGTAGAACATCCTATCAGCAAAGCGCAGCATCTCAGCAAATGCATTAAGCCAACAGTGAAGGAACGCAAAGAATACCAGGAAGAGAATCAGTACACCTAGAAACAAGGTAGATTCAGACTAGTTTTGTAGTATTTTCTCTCAGCTATAAGCAAGAACACGCAACACAGTCAAGACTGTTCTTATAGGCACTGACATATGAGCTTTGTGCTACCTATAGAGTAAAAGCTTTTCAGCTTCTCACCGCAACAGGTCATGCTTACCCCAGAGGGTAACAGCAAGGCTGCCACAGAGCTTAGAACTTAACTTTTAAGACAGTTAAATTCAAACCCAATCTTTTATTTTGTGCTGCTGACTCTAAAGTTTAACACCCTAACATTGAAGTCAGCCCACAAGACCTCCTGTGCCGATTTTGCCTGTCACAAATGCATCTCATATGAACGACTTTCCCTCCCTTCTGCCTCTTCCACAAAGACACAGTCACCTGTGAATCTGGGCCGTACCTGGCAGAATGGAATTGAAGATGCAGAGGACCAGCCCTCGAAGATTGAAGGTTTCTTGACTACTGTTGCGGAACTGAGGAATGCAGAGTCTCACAAAGATGTAGTAGGCATAGAAAAGTGAACCAAGCACCTGGAACACAAACAAAAAGTCTGACTCTGTAAGAGAAATGCACAATTAACACATCAGCACTTGACAGCTCTAGGAGAGGAACAACAGCTGCCAACACAAGTCAAAATAATTTATTTTACATTGCTGCTAATAAACCTCCCTCAGGGTCCAGGCAGCAAGTAAGGCACAGCCATCCCTGTAGCACGTTGACAGCCAGGAGCAAAATCAACTTGTCTTTTTTACCTCAGCAGCTGTGTCTCCTAGTTCTCTCAACTCAGAAGTTATGACACAAATGATTTCTGCCAATGCCAAAGTAAGTGGGGAAAGTACCCTGTGATCTAGGTCCAAGACAAGCACAGAAACAATTGAAAAACATTTACTGTAGTTAAATCCAATATTAAAACTTACTTTTCTTTTACCCTGAAGATGTTTACAGGCCAAACCACCTCAGCCCTTCTCTGGCTCTTGAACTCATGTTCTGGAAGTTGAGGTCAAAACGCAAGCCTCTGCTTTCAATACTGTGACTGCTATAAGCCAGGAGTGCGCTTTGTCACCCTCTTTTGTCAAAAAGCAAGCAGCCAAAGGCCTTTTCATGCTTTGGGGTTTTTTTAATCGTTTTGCTTTTTAAAACATGAATGCATTGTGTGACAGTGAAAGTTTCAATCGCGCAAAGCCATTACTTGGCAACGCATCCACAAGAAGCTATTGAAGCTCATGTCCAGAAACGTGAAGATGAGGTCAACCTTAAGCTCAAATAAGCACTGAAGATTTGGACTCCAGGTCTCATTATTTTGAAATTGGTCTGAATATCTGCAGACAGGTAGCTGTGCCAGTGCATTACAGTACATCATCCATGTAAAGAAAGAGGGACAGAGCACGGGCATCGCTCCACACACACAGATACACACAGCTTTTGTTTGTATGGAATGGAGTCTAAAGGCTTGTTTAAGCAAGGATATACTATTTTTTTTCCTTTGGACACAACCATTGGCTCAGCAAGATCCCTGTTTCTTTTTTAGTCATTAAAAAGTATTATTTTCTGCTAATCCCACACCAAGTAAACAGTGATTGAATGCCAAAGGGAGAACTGTTTTAACAACAAAGTCTAGATGATCTCCAAAAGTGCATTCTTCAGAAAGCTGTACTACTCACCTGTGCAAACTTGGTAGCTACGTAGCCCCATCTTATCACAGGATTCCTAGGAAAACAGAACACATGATATCATATCTAAATAGGACCTCAAAGCAGCAAAAACCTCCCTTCAATTATTGATTTTACTGACCTACACTCTGAAAAAAACCTGCTTTAATTCCAGAGTTCTTAGTCTCCTGACATCCAACAGGAGATGTCTGCCCAAATTGCTGATTCCTCAGCTTTCAACTACAGCAGGACAACTATTGCAATTCCATAAATGGAAAATAATCTGGAGGGCAGCATTTTGCAATTCCGTAGGAGGTGGTGATCTGCCCAGTAGTCATGTAAAGGACTGCTGAGCTGACACTGTCAAAGCGCAACCCAGCAAAGTACAGGAAAAGTTTGGGAGTTCCCAGTTTTAAAGGCTTCAGCCTACCTCCTCAAACTCAAGAGGCAGGGCTGCTTATTAGCACCACACAAAATACCACACAAGGCTACTGCAGGAACTGTGTCACTAGATATTCAGTAGCAAGTTCTTAACTTGTTTCAATTCAAGTGCATTTCCCAAAGAAATAAAACCAGAACTGTAAAGTCAAAATACTATTAGTATTAAAGTGAGTTTTCATGATCTTGCCCTTGCCCGGTTACTGCCTTAACCACATCTTTACGAAAACTCTAACTCATAAATGGAATAGACCACATCTACTGATGCTTGATGTTGGCTTCAGTTTTTAGACTACTTTAATGTTCTATTGGTGTTGCTCACATTACCTGGGATAGTTGTCTCTGTAGATGAGGGTAGGAGCAAAGAGGAAGTACAGGTATTGAGAAATTCTGGGAATAGGTACTGTGCCTGGAAGAGAGGGAGAAAAAAGAACACTGCAATCTTTCTGCTTATTGACAGTTTGGTTTCCCTAGTACCCTTTAACAACATACAACCCTTACCAACTCAAAAAACCTCACTCTGGAACTAAAGGTGCAGGATTTGCAGAGACTAAACCAAACCAGACCTATCAGATGGAGTTGCCCCCATGAAGCAAGTGAGGATGACTAACAGGTAGGGCATACAGGTAGTTATCTCCCATTTCCTTCCCTCCTAGGGAAGGTGAGGTTGTTAACATGTGGGTTCATGTTCAGCTCTGGCACACCTTGCTGAAAGAGCTTCTGTGCTTCTACAATTGCTGTAATTTCAACTAGAGCACTGAACTGGGGGTGTGCAGGCAGCCTCTGCACACCTTTTTCTCCTAAAAGCAGAAATACGGAGTCCTGTTGAAGCAAGACCTAAGACACAGACATGACTTAGACCTGAACAACAGCCTAACTCATTCCCTAATACTGAATGAAAAGGTTCAGGCTGAAATTACAGTGCAGAAGGCCAGCCTAGAGCCTCATCATCCAAAGTCACCTACTCAAATCCTCTCTCTCCAATTCATGAGGCTAGCTCAAGGCAAAGGAAGGAAAACAAGAGCTGGTTAAGCACTGCTGCCAAAATAGTAGGGCAAGTTACTCACTGGACTTGTCCTTTACACAGGACAGGACTCTGGGTACATTCTCCCGGACAAATGAATGAGCCTTCATAACAAGACGAACCTGCAAGACCGACAGCATATCAGTTTAATATTCTTACTTTCTCAACCTCCCAATAAAGACTGGATCAAGCATTTTGAGGCAACACCTTCAACATCTTGGTTTCTCTCCAATTTACCCCTTTTACAAGGAAAGAGCTGCTTCCTCTGCCCACAAGCCTGTTTAACTGACGTGACTTTACAACACTGCAGGTGAATCATGACTCAGGAGAGTCAAAACACATCTCATTTGCGCTTACAGGACCCCAGGACTCCAAATCACACCAGTAAGCCACTAGCCAATTAACATTAACTTAAAACTGAAGCAAAAAAAACCCTATCCATTTCAATAGGCCAGTATGCTTCAGTCTTAGGAAGCTGATGCCTTGAAGTTAGATGTGTTTACAGCAACTACCACTATGTTGGAATAAGGCGATGCCACACATAAATACTCCCTGAAGGACCAAAAGGAGGGCTAGTCCAAAGTTACTTCTTCAAGCCTACACTCATCTCTGAACATCCTTGTTTTAACCCGACGGCCTGACCAGAATGCTCTTGCATTCTTCCCCCCCTTCCCCTGAAAAAGAAAATTCCACCTGCAATAAAGTTCTGACTACAGGACAAAGACAGTTGCTTCTTTGGAACAGATTGCAAAACAGGAACCACTCGCTGGCTATGTACTTGGCCTTTTTTTTTTTAAACAGGAATGTTACAGCTTGCTTAGAAACTATGGCACAATAGGTTCTTAAAACTGGTTTTAAGCATTTAGCATCCACAAGACAACTAGAAACAAATGGAATTTCAGCCTTGAAATACGTTCAGAAAAAATCCACAGTAAAATCTTAAATACAGGGTAAAAACCCAAGTGTCTTCCAGGTCAAAATGGAGTTTACCATCTACTTTTTCACATTAGACTCACCGCATATAAGTCTGTCTTGACAAACTCCATCCACAGCCCTGGCTTAATTTAATGAATAAAAGCAACATCTGACTCCTTAGGAAAAAGGACCCTTTCCATTTTGGAAACAAGACTCAATATAACCAAAGATACCGGGTTGGGACCTACCTGTTCCAGTATCACAATAAAACGGGAAGCTGGAGGCAGGGCATATGATACAGCAATATAGGTTGGTCCAACTCCAAGTCCAGCTGTTTGGAAGAGTGTGAGCAACATCACATAAAACAGGGAGTGGATTACACGATGGGAGGAGCTGCAATAGCCTTGGGCCCACCAGACAAAAAGGTTGTATGGAACAATAACTGTGGCACAGAACATGCACAGCCAAGTACAGAAGACGACTGGGAACTTTCCAAAAACAAAGATCAAGAGATCAAATCCTAGGACCAGCCTAGAAAGCACAAGGAAAGAGACAATATTATTCATTAGAAATATTTCTGCTCCACTAAATGTCTACAAAACACAAAGCTTCCAGATCATAATTGTTGGACAGTCCAGTGTGGCAATTTTCAGCTCAGAAGCAGAGGGCTGTCTGTGGCACATCTAAGTGACAACCCACAAGCACACCAGAAAATAAGAGATGAAGGACTCATGCCATCAATGCTGCCAGGCACAGCTTACCTTCAAATCCCACACGGCTTAAGCACATCTTTAAGATCAGTATCTGCTTTAAGAGTACGCTGAAGCGTACTCATCCCTGCTAAGAACAAGCACATGACTAAACGATCCACTGCCGAACCAGGGTCCAAAAGAGCTTTTGGGGAACACTCCTGGGATGTCATCACTACTACATTAAGAATCAGTTCTTCCCAGGAGTTTAACACCTAAAGATGTTTTTACCCAACCTCTATAGCATGAGGTATCCAGCACTCAAACCTAATTTAATTCTGCTTTGTGAAATCTGTCGGCATTCTGCATGTGTTCAGTTTACAAGTCACCCAAAAGGCCTAGGGTCAATAGATTGTCAGTCCAAAAATGTCCAACTGGTGTGCACCAGGTACTGTAGTTCATTAATCACACTCAAAACATAAGGACATAAACAAAAGGACGTTCGACCTTACTAGCTATCAAAGTCACCAGAGCTTACTCCTATGCATAAGTGGCTCTTCTAAACTAAGGTCAGAGGAGAAGGGAGTAGAGAGTACACCAACACAATTTATTTGTGCCTCATGTGGAGGCTCAGTTTAAAACTGGATCCAAATTATCAGATCTACCCGAGAACACAGCAATGATTTTTTTTTTTTTTAAAGCAATCAGAGAATCCAGCTCTACTAGTTGATTTTAGAGGAAAATACCTATTCTCCCCCAATGTCCATACAATATTAAGTCAGGATCAGCTAAACAATGTTCAATAGTGCACGAGCCTGTTCTTAGACAAGAGGGACAATTATTATAATCAAGATACAGCTCTAGTTTTGTGCACTGAAGATCAGATAATCAGCAAGATAAACATGTAATCCTGCTTGTGTACATGGGATGCAGCTTGTGAAAAAGATACTATTTAAAGCAACAAGCAAGTGTGAGGAAAGCAGTCTTTCACAGTCTTGTTCACAACCGGATACCTGCAAAGCACAATCTTAATGGAGGCTGTGCCAATATCCTTGAGATCTTTCCCCAGGAAAAATGAAAAGTTCTATTTTTATTTAACCACAAGTACAGTGTTCCAGAACTGTCATTTTTAAACAGAGAAAGGACTGCTGAAATAGTCAACGTTTTTTCTAAACAGTCCTCCTTCAAGCAATGCAAGCAGGCGAAAGCTACTGTTTCATTAAATATATTCAGCTAGAGCAGTCCACATTCAATGAAGACCCCTCCCTTTTGCCAGCCTTGTGATGAACTATGAGGTCCAACTGTGCCAGCCATTATTCTCACAAAATACCCCAACCTGTAGGATTTTCCTAGTATCTAGCTATGAGATTTGAAGTTACCATATTCCCTCAACAGGAATTCCAGCATATATGTTAAGTACGACAAGTTGAAAACCCCCTTCCAACAACACCCCAAGGAAGGATTCCCCCTTCTTTCTCCACCATTCTTCAGTTTCATGTACCTCTGCTACTTTGAAGCAGAGCATTTCCAGCCCCGGTGCCTGTCTTTCCAAAGCATTCTTACCTTCCTTCATCAATGAAGTCTACTAAAAGTGTGCTCAGGATGAAGACGATGAGAAGAGCAATGAACATGTGGTAAATTGTCCTGATGTGACTCACTTCAAACAGCTCACTAAGGGAGAGATTCAAATGCTATCAGGCCATTCGCTTAATGCATCCTACCTCTATTATGTTAGCTTTCAAAGTATTTTACAGTGAAGTAAGATGACCAACTCACGAAACTAAAGTTAACACACAAATTTAAGAGACAGTCTACACAGCCATTTCCTTAGTTTATCCTCAAAGGATAATTAGCCATTAATCTCAGTGGTACTGAGAGGACTTTAATTAAAGGTTTACATGTGGAGAAGTCTGCAAGCTATAGTAGAGATCTTTAGAAAGAAGCAGAGAAGCTTAAACAGATCAGTCCACAGGGGTTTGAACATAAGATCATGGGTGGTGATGGGGAGACTACCTCAAAGCAAAGGTAATTAGCTTGCTGTCAAGGGCATTTTCAGTCAATTTAATGGAAAATGTCAAGTTAAGTTACTCACTCCAAGAGGGACCTTCTGGGAGTAAAGAACTTCCCATGTTCAGGAGGGGCCCTGGAGGTCCTGCAAACAAAGAGGAGAACATTTGAGACAAGAAAGGAAGTAAGGCTTCCAGGAAACATAGCCTTGTTATAGGAACAGCTTAAACCTGACTTACTTGGCTTTGTGCAGTTCCTTCTCTGAGCAGGAAGCTGGGAAGAGGGAGGCTGAAGATGAGGAGTCCAGGAGTGCTGATTTTGCTACCAAACTGTTCACAAACTCTGTGAAGTGACTGTCCACTTCCTTCATGAAAGCTGGCTTCAATTGCTGATAGAATGAAAACAGAGCAGAAAATTGCTTAACTCTCTGGATATATTTTCCTTAAATATTTTTATTCCTTTTTATCCCTCAGCAGGGCAGAGCAACGCACCAAGAAAACATTCCTGTACCATTTGCCAACAGTTGGAGCCAACTTGGAAAAGATCGGGGGCTTATCCTGGCCTGTTCACACACCTCAGGCCAGAGGACTTTGAATACTGTTTATCTTCTCTATTAGATGCAACAGAGAGGAGTAAAGTAAACATACTGACCTTCATATGTGTCACGGTTTTATGCAGCCAGCAACAAATACCACGCAGCTGTCCAGAGTGGCAGATATTTCACATATTTTATGGTGCCAAGGCTGAGTTAAAATTAATACATAAGCCCCAGAAAACATTTCTCAATTTTAACCAGAGTTACATCCTTAGAGTACAAGGTGCTCCCTGGAGGTGTTCAAGGCCAGGCTGGATTGAGCAACCTCATCTAGTGGAAAGTGTCCCTGCCCATGACCTAGAGATCATTAAGGTCCCTTCCAACCCAAACCATAGTAAGATCTACTTTTAGCCCATCTAGTGTTATTGAGGGAAAGCCAGACCTCTTCATGCTTGTGGCTAAGCAATCACCATCGATGTTCTCATGCATTAACATAGAAGTGATCTCAGTGACTTGAGTGAGTGCAGGAAGAAGGACCAAAGTTACCCTTCCACTGCTACCATTGTTTGGATGCAAACTTTGACTACCACTGAAATTACAGAATGCACAGAAAATTTTCGCTAAAGCAATGAAACAGGGTACCATTGGTAAGTATTAAGACTGAGCAGTGAGACAAAACTGGCAGGCAGCAATACTGAAGTTCAAGAATTCACGAGATCAGATATCCCAGTTGAATCTCCTACACTCACTTTTCTTCAGATGGCTTTATGCATGTTATCTGCTCTATTACAGCTAGTTGTGATAAAGTTGCACCATTTTTAGCCTATTCATATTTTTCTTCTCTCATTTTATTAGACAAAGGCAACTTCTGAAGCATCTGGTTTACTTGACACCTTGACTTCTCAGGGTGAACAAAAAACCACTGACGAGCATCCCCCTCTTTATCATCTTTTTGGAAAAATGTGCTGACACAGCGCCAAAAAAAAAAAAAAAAAAAAAAGAGATAAACAGCTGTGGATAAGGCATAGGCCACCCTGGTCAAAGACTGCTTGCTTCACCTGATAAAGAATTTATTTTCTAGAAAGGAAAACATTACTTAACCCTCCCAATAATAAGTTATAGTTATAAGGACTATAATTCATCTTCAAAAGGCAGACTGTTTAATGCTAAGACACTTTCATATTCCTTTTGTCTTGCCTGAAGACTAGCACATGTAATTCTTTCCTGTATTTTCCTGTCTGCAATATAGCTGGATCTGCAATTCAGTTTCATAACATGAACTTTGAAAGACCTGTTCCCCTACACCCCAGGCAGTGTTTTTAAAACTAGATGCATTTGGAAGAAACTAAATAATAAAATGTTCAAAGTTACTTATTTCTCTTGAAACTGCTACACTGAGCTCTGGATAGCTCTATGCTGCAATGCAAATTCTCTTACTCTCTATATGCATAGAGGATCCTGAGATTTGCACAGTGGCCTGCTATTCTTATGCCTAGAAAAAAGCAGGGAAAATTAATTCCCTCAAGGAAAGGAAAAGGCAACACGCGTTTCAGCAGGAACTTTGTGAATCTAAAGATAAGATTTCTGGCACTTCAGAGGACAGTGATTTATAAGTCTTCTCAGAATTCAGTTCCATAACGTTAAGTCCTCAGACACCAAATGATTTTCCCAAAAACTTGAGCCTAGTGATGAAGCATGGCTGAAAGCTAAATCCCAAGTTCCTGAACCATAATCCATTCTAGAATGCTCTGCCAGCACAATCTTCAGCACAAGAGATAGGCAAGCTTCAATAAATCACTTAAAATCTAATTGCATACTGTGTTTTGGGTTTTTTTTACGCAAGTGCCTACTGGCAAAATTTGTCAGATCATCCCTTCGCCTTGGATTTTTCAAGTTTGTCTCCAGATTCAAGGTCCCAGTCTTCCTACATGGTAACTACATATTTTTTCATCTAGTCTTCCTACTGGATCAGCCACTTTAGAAACACACGATTCCCTTATCACCTTCGGAATTCCTGACTGCTATCTATTTTCTAATCTTTAAGACTGAAAAGTAACAAAACCAAGAAATCCATTTTCAAGGAGAGAAAGAAAGAGTCTGTAAGTTGTGCACAAAAACACCACTTCCTCAAAATGGTATTTGTTATACTCGAGCTCATTTTCAGTAGGTATTTGTGTTTCAGTGCCTAGCTATTATGCTAGAGAAAGCTGGAGCAGCACTGGTTTTGCTAAGAAGGAACAGGAACAAAGTCTAAGAAAAGAAGGAAAAGCCAGATAACTGAAACGGGATCTGTTAGCTCTGACCTGCACCAGTGATATGTTTGCCTCTGACACAGACATCTTTCTACAGCTGTGTTTTAAGGAGTCCGATTTCCACTGATGGGCAATGGTCATCCATGATACAGCCTTCGTTTTCCAAGAATGCTTGGATTAATTTTATATAGTAGATCCAAAAAAAAAAAAAAAAAAGACTAAGCTAAAAAGCCCTCCCTAGAAGCAAAGCTTTGAGGCTAATAAAATATATTAATAGATTATGTATTCTTACAAACTGCTACCATTTAACGTGACAACAGCCAAGCAAGTTTAAGTCTATGGCAGAAAATACAAGACAATCTGAAATCTTCCAGAAGACCGTGAGGCCAAGATGCATCAGAACTCTACATTCCTCCTGTTTCATAGTGGTCAGATCCAGAGAGATCTTTTGAAAGACAAGCTGCAGTAGGAAAAGGAACAGATTAATATTTAACTTCATAAAAACATTTTTCCCCCTATTTGGCAGCTGCAAATATAGAATAAACAAACTTCACCAGTACTTAATGAAACAGAATCTCTTGGGAACTGGCTCTTCTTAGATACTGCTTTCTGGGAGGCAGAGAAAAGGTTTGTCTCTTGCAGAGATGTGGATTTGTTCCTTTAAAAACAGTAGAAAAACATTAGTTGAGTACTTTGGAACTACAACCTGTAACAGAAGACACCAGTGCTCTCTGGCACAGCCTGCTTTTAGAGCGTGCATGCACATATCCCTACCAAAAAAAGTCAAATAGAAATTCCTGCTCTTCTGAGAGCACTCCAATTTCCATGCCAAAAAAAGCACTATTCATTCCTACCAAAACCTGCCCTTTTATTTAAAGCTTTTTCCCTTTTTTTCCCAGGTCAATCTCCTCTCAGCAAGAGTTTAACAGAAATTATTTCCTTGAACCACCTCTTTCCTTTACAGTTAGCACTCTGCTGAGTTTGCCTCCTCCAAACACAACCCTCCAGGGTTAACATCAACATCTGCACCTTTGGATTGGAAGAGCAGGGCATGAATTCTTGTTAGATTAAACGACACAACCAAAGCGTAGATCTTACAGTAATTTTAATTCTGTACAACTAAACTGCACAGCAATCGTGCTATATTATCAACTATTACTACTGCCACTCAAAGGGCAGTCTTCTTGAGGAATTGCCAGAGTAACTGTTAGTGCTCAATAGCCCAAGTGCATTCCACCAAGTCACCAAAGAAATGGAAGTTCAGAGAAAGCACCTCCCACCAGTCTTCACTCTGACAGGGGCTGGATACACAGATGGCCTTGTTGTAGCTTCCCCCAGAGAGTACTTAAACATAAAGTATGCTTGAAGTTTCAGACAAGAAACTGGGCAGGTCACTCAGCTGTCACCATTAAGTTTGAAACAGCAGAATCAGATCATTAAAAAAAACCACAACAAACAAAAACCAAACAAAAAGTATGAAAAGAATGCTATGACAGCCAGAAGCTGGCCAATAACTGATAAGAAGTCCGAGAAAGTTGAGGTAAGCAACCCTGCAGTTTACTTATAATGTTGCAAAAGGTCCCCAGCATTTTACTCATTCTAACAGATTTAGTAATTTCAGTCACTGAAAAGAGACAACATCCAGCCCGGACCAAGTGACAAAACACACCATTCCCAACTCAGTCTAGGATGAACAAAGGCCTAGATTTTCTGACTGGACTGCGGGTGTATGATGTCATTCTATTTCAAATAACACCTAGCACCTTTGAATCACTGGAAGTTGTCAGTGATCAGCACTTTTCAGAAGTCAAGCATCTGTCTAGACCTCAGACACCTATCACCTAAAAAGTAAACTGCAACCCAACCTTTTGTTCAGGGGTTCACACAACAAAAGGGTCAGGCACTCCAGGAATTCTCATGAATTTTGCAGTAGATGGAGGTTTTTACTTAGCCTTATAGCTGTTATTATAGCTCTGAGGAACTTTAAACAAATTTGCAAGCTGCTTAACCCAGGGTTTAAAACCTGAACTCCCCGTGTTTTGGGGAGAAACTTCAGTAATTAAAGTGCCACTGCTGGTTTTCTTCAATTCTCTCTGCAGATAAGAAACCACTTTGTCTACACAATAGCGTGTCTCAAAGCTGGTGGCCAGAAAAAAAAAAAATTTAGAAACAAGAGACAGTCCTGAAGAAAGAAATCCAAGATCAAGTTGTCCCCTTGCAACCGGGTTCCCCAGAACCTGGAACCTATACAGCTGCATGTGCTGAATTTTAGGAGTTTCAACACAAACAACAGCACGCCCTTTGCAGAAGACATTTAAATACACTTTAGTTATATCTATTATAAATTACACACTGCCTATAAAGGTGATAAAAAGACTTTTAAACAGGGAAACGCCTCAAAGGTGCAAGATATTTTTCTTAGTCTTATAAGTATGCACTCCCTAATAGTCACATCAGGGTGGCACAACTAGATTACTTCATCTTTACCATAGAATTCTCTGCAATAAGATGAAGCAAGAGTGCAGGGCGATTTGCCCTGAAGAACACGCACATGCTACAAACCAATGTTTAGCAAGGAGGGTGCAGTTCATTGTTAGCTAACTTCATTTAATTTGGGCATAAATCACCTTAACATAAGCTAAAACAATGGCAGCGTACATAAATGCAGATGATGTCAGAAATACCCAGTGCTGTTTTCTTTGTGGCTATTGCTTGCTGACAAAACGAGCGGGACCAAGGCTCAGGAAGGTCACCTCCACAGCCAGGGCAACAGCAGCTGTGGGATACAGGCTTCACGCTACCCTTTATCCAATGGATAGCAGGACACAAAGCATTTCTAAACATGCAAGCAGTCTAGCTGATAATCATACTGCCAAAAACCAGTGGTGAGGGAAGATCCATTTTATTTACAGGCCTCAAAGTTCATTCTTATCTTCGGACTTGTTGTGGTTTTGAAGCTCTGGCTGGCAGCCAAACACCGCAACAACTGCTCATTCACCGTTCACCCTTCCCCCTCCCGGGCACAGGGAAGAGAATAAAGTGGTGAGGGAAAAGAGACTCATGGGTTGAGAAAAGAACAATTTAATAACTAAACTGCAATAATATTTGAAATAATTATAATGATGATAGTAATATATACAGATGTACAAATGAGTGACACACAGCGATACTGTTTACCACCCAATGACCAAGGCTCAGCCCATTCCCAGCTAATGATCCCAGAGCAGGGAGAGTCCCAAAACTGCAATCCCAGGATGGAGGTAAGAGCCGAAGTGTCCAAGAGACCGAGAAGACCCTGAGAGAGGGGTGACCCGGAGAGACAACCCAGAGCAAGAGGGGATGACCTGGAGCAAGGGAGAGCACTTCTGGATAGAGCCTCATCTCTATACTGGGCATGACATGCATGATGTGGAATACACCAGTGGCCAGTTTGGGTCTCAATCCTAAACCTGAGGTTGAATTCTGGGCTAGTCACTGGGGCTGTGCTCCCTCCCAGCTTCTCCTGCCCCTGCAGACATTGACACAGCAGAGACACTGAAAAATCCTTGACTGTCCTGGAGCAACTATAAACACTGCTGTGTTATCAGCCTCCTCAGCACAAACCCAAAACACAGCCACTTACTAGCTATTATGAAGAAAGTTAACTCTGTCTCACCTGAAACCAGGACAGGACTTCAACCTATCAGGTCAAGTAAGACAGAACTGCATTTGATAATACCACTCCTCTTGTGCAAAGTCAGAACAGAAGAGGAGGAGAGAAAGAGGGCTGTACAGAAGTCACTGCACTCAGGCTATGACTGAAGAGGCATATTTGTGTTCCAGGACTTGTGACTCCCCAAAAGACATTCAGGGTCAATCATCCCACTCCTCCCCACAAGCAAGCATTAGAGCATATTTACCTCTGCTTCTGCTATTAGCTGCATTTTCCTTGTTATCACATGGTCAACATCAACCCGGCCTAAGGAAGGAAAGCAAATATTTAACAGTTGCATTTTCAGCCACGCAAATTGCATGTCTGAGAACACAGAAAGCACAACATACACAGTAGCTCGGTCACTGATTTTTCTTTAGTGCTTCTAACTTCTAATAAGGTCCCAGTAAATTCAAAACTAAGCTGCAGGAAATTCATAAGCTATGATCAAGTATTTTAAACAGCCATTTAGGATCACAGCACTATAAGGCAGTCAACAATTGATAACACTCTGGATTTGCAAAAGCTTTCTTTTCCATCAGCAACTCTGCAAATCTTCCCAAGGTTCCTAAACATATTCAGCCTTGAAGCAGCAACTAGAACAACCCTTAGAAGGTCATATCCAAGTGTGCTGATCTCTTATCAGAGCTTTATCTTACATACAGTGAAGTAGATGTAAGATAAGTTGTCTGGAGGTCTCTACATTACCAAGTCACAGTCACAACTATCTGTAAAATAAAGTAACCAGCTCTGAAGACAGGCTAAATGGCAAGTTGGAAGGTTATTCTGTGTTCAAACCTGGCCTCTCCTACTCCTTTCACCTCCCAGGAGAAGTGAGACATTGGTCAGTATTCCTCAGTATGTTTCAATGCTTAAGCAAACAGTCACGTCTAACCATACCATGAACATAATCTGATTTTTATAATTGGCTCATACGGAGCTGAGCCCCAGATATCACCTTCCTTTTGTATAAAGAACTATACACATCTATTACATCACGCGGAACACACACAAATCAGACATTTCAGATTAGTTGAGCTTTAAGACAAGGTTTGTCTACAATGGTGGTAGAGTGCTGGCAGGCCAGCTGGTGTTTCATTTCTCTGGTAAGAATGACACAGAAGATAAAGTTATTTAAAACAGAGAGTCTTGCACATGAAGAAAAAGCAGCAATATCCACCAGCCTAAAATACCAGTCAGGGTGAAAAGAGAGCAACAAACCTTGCCTTGTGCATGTCCTTTGGCAATGACAGCTAGACCAGGACCTTACACAGTAACACATGGCTAGCATTACAACTTTCATGTTCAGTAGTATTTAAGACAACACTATCACTTTTATAAAAAGAAGATCCTGAACCGATTCTCTAGTAACATTTCCAGTGAAGCATGAGCTAACAGTTCTGCAGGAGAGGTGTCAATGTTGTGCTGCTGTGTGATGAGAAGACATAGCAATTCATTCATGGCAGTATCACAGTTCATTATGCAGCCTCCTTGCCTCATCCTCCTGTGTGCGCAGCCTATGCACACAAAATGTTTTAATAGAAGCAAGTGCTTCTGTGATGGATGCTAGTCTGAAGGTGCTCTTAGGAACAACCAGTTGTAAGAAATTTAGATAGACCTATTTCAGAGATTACTCCAATTCCAATACTGGAGAATAATTTAATGAAACGAGAAACTTATCTCCAACAAAGCTATGCTCAGTTGTCAGCATTAATTCCCCCCTTCCCAAACAAGCAGTTTTTGTCTATTAAAACTGCTACACAAGCAGTTACGAACAGAACTTATGAACAGTCCAGCAACACCAGCCTATTACTTAGCGGCCTTGTAATGCAGCAACAAACAAGGAAATTGCTTAACACCATGAATTTTTGGCTGTACGCAAAGATCCCTTCTTACAAAAATAGAATTCCTGGTTGCTAAGCATCTCACCTCCAAGACAAAAAAATTACCTCTGCATTTAAGCTCATCACGCTGTTACACTTGCCAAGCAACAGCAGTTTGGAAAAGAACTTGGGAACAGTGATAGATACCATTAGAGTCCCTTGTACCACTCACCTCGTGCACTTTGCTGATCTCAAATGGATTCCCCTCCCCCTGTCTCCCTCAATAAAAAAAAAAAGAATTCACGTTGTTCCACAAGCAGAACTGTATCCCCTTCATAACATCGCAATGGCTCTACTCCCTCACTGTGCCACTCCACAATTGCATGAATAGCCCCCTTCCCCCATTACTACTATGCTAAGAACCACTTTGTGCTAGCAAGCAGACCAGACAGAGCTTTTGAGCTCAAAGCACAACTAATCTTTTCCTGCAGAAAGGTAAGAATTTGTGTCTTTTATCCATCTGCCAGTCTTCAAGACTATCAAGTTTGCTTGAAGCCATCCAACAGGACACATGAGACTTAAGGGATTGAACTATTTCCTTTGTAAGCCAAGCTAAAAATAAATAGCTGCTGCTCTGACCATGTATTTCTTGTCAAATCTGTCATTTGAAGCCTCAGCTATAAAAACTACCCAGGAGCAGCTCACTTTGGAAATAAAACCCCCTTTTTTACTTACAAGGTCTTAAAATGGATATAGTTTTACAGGTACCTAATTTACAGATACAGCGGTTGTACAGGAAATGAGGCCAGTCTCTGACCTGCTGATGTTGTAATTGTTAAATTGTACGCAGTGTCCCTCCTGTCACTTTATTCACCCACACACCAGTGCATATACACAGCCTAGACTAGAAACATAGCATCTTTTAAAAGGCTTTAAAATCAATATTTCCGTATCTTTAGTATACGCATCTCATATAACAAAGTAAAACCACCTGTAAAGCTTGTTGCATCTTTCCCAGAACAGACTCCTGTAGAAGAAAACCCATCCCAAAACAACTCATTCTGCTGTGTTGCCATTCTGCTGTGTTGCATCGCCCCAGAAACTCAAGCTGCATCACAAGGCAGATACCAGAGAACACAAACTCATCAGCTTCTTGAATCACTCATCTTCTGTTGTGCAAGCTGCTACTTATGTTGTGTGAGGTCATTCGAGATGAGAATAATCACATGATTTTGAGTCTAAAAGGAATTGTACACTGCTGAGAAGTCTAAATCTTTATTTTCCTTTGACACTGAAATGAAGACTGGATCCCCGTGTCACTTTGGCATTGCAACATCACTACAAAAATGGACTGAAGGCTGCACAGCACAAGCAAGCACATCTTAGCATCTAAATCAAGATGGGATACACCTTAAGAAAATGGGAAATAACAGTTAAGTCATAAGGCAGAAAATCCTCTTTGAAGGCTAGTATGAAATAGTAGCAATTTCACAGGAGACTTGAGCAGGGTTGGCTTTGAAAGAGCTCTGCTCATAGGGAGAAGTTTTAACTTAATGGGACTTGTATTCCCTTCTCAAAGAAGGTGATTAAGATCTTTATCAAGCTAACCACTTGTCTTGGACTTGCAGAAACTGATCCTTGTAGAATGTAACACCTCTGCATAGCCCAAACTCAAAGCAGGTTCAAAAGTTAGAAGAAAAATAAATGAGCAATTTAAATGTCAGCTTTGTTTCCATAGGAACCGAGGCTCATAAAAGATAACCTGAAGACTGAGAAAGCTTTTTATTGTTGAAAACTTGAGTAACTTAAGTTTCACAAAAGATTTACAACCTACCTTTCTTAAAGGATCTCATCATCCCTTTTTTCAACCTACTCTTGTACACGTTACAGATAAGTCACATTTGAGATGAGTAGAGAAGCGTCCCATTCATACGATCTGTTAGCATTGCAGCTTGGGATCCAACAAAAACAGCTTCTACGTAAAGACACTACCCAGCACTCTACGAAGCAAGCTCTCAAAAATTAACTGTGCTAAAAATATATTAATTTTATTTAACTGCTACAGTCTGCAATTACCACCAAGAGTACAAGTGGGAATGAGTCATCTGAGTAAAGCTGTGGCTTGTGTGGAGTGTTACAGTTCCAGCCTGCAGTGACTTCACCAGCCAGTGAAGCTGCCTGCAGCCCAGCACTCTGAGCCGCTGCCGCTCAAACTGTTCCTGCATTGTGGCAATAGGTTTATTATTGAGCAGTTAAAACAACCCGGGGACACCACCACTATCTGAATCCCTGCACAGCATTCAAGACAAAAATACCTCTTCGCAGAAAAGCTAGGAAAAGCACACAAACTTCAGTTTATTGCCACATGCTCTTAAAAAAAAAAGACTTCTCGAACAGCCAAGCACACCACTCACGGTTCAGAAGAAATTTCTCCTGATGATGTCAGAATTTGTTTAGCTTCAGGATCTTCATGGCAAATCAGATACAAACTGTACCCAGTACTGCCCTTCCCTAAGAGTTTAAAAATATTATCTTCATTATTTTCTGATCAGCCAAGCTGCCCCTCAAGAAGTTAAAGTAACACAGGCAGAAGGATTTCCTGTTACTGTTACATACCCGGATTCAAAGGCTCTGTCTTTAGGAACACTGAAGACATTATCTGAAGGAGAACAATGTTAAAGCCAACCTAGTGATAAGGCTATTTATTGAAAAGAGGGGAAGTCTTCCACATCTGGTACAATACAACATATGTTAACAATTTGATGCTAATAAGCCTTATTCTGACTTATGGTAATTTATTATTTGGCCACTCAGCAGATAGAGGCAAGTTATGAGTAGATTGCTCCCAGAACTCAGCTGATCTCCTTAAAGAATGCACAGGCCATAGGTCACTGCACTACAGTTGGGCAAAGAATTCAGTTAAAAAGTCATTTCTGCAGGGACATGGGACCCAAACAGCCTCTTCACCAGCAGGAGGAAACACCAGCATTCTCTGTTATGCCAGCATGTCCACAGGCTCTTCACAAGAAACTGCTTGGGCTTCTTCAAACCCACAGGGTGCAAAACATGAGAGGCTAGAATTACCAGACTCCACATATTCTCAGACAAGACAGCTCTGTTTGATCCATCTCCCTGAAACACATCCAAGAAACTCAATTCAAGCAGCTTAATCCCAAATTCATTAATCTGTAAGAAATAGCCTGTTGATACAATGAACATTTATTGCTGTGAGTCAGACAGCAAACCTTAAAAGCTTTCCAAATTGTTCCCTGTTTCAAAGCTCCCGCCTCCTACAGTAGGGACACGCAATTCATGCAGCTTTATGAACTTTTGTACTGAGAATGATCAATAGTAACCTCTTGGTTGGAAGATAACAACGCCTTTCTAAGATCAGCATTACCAAACAGGCTTACTCACACCAAACAAAGATATGATACACAGATTGTTTGCAGATTAGTCTCTGGAGACACTTCTAATCCTTTTCTGATTTCTGAGGAAACAAGGGCAGACTCCACAACCACCAGTTTACTGTTTTAGATGGTCTAATCTTAGCATTTTAGAGGCACTCAGACACATGCTCAAGTGCCACGTCCTCTCTAACCTTCTAAGAGCTGCCCACGCAGTTTCTATTACGCTCATTCCAGGTTAGTTTTCCTGCAGCTGGTACTGCCCAATATCAATATCCCATTAAACAGAACAGTTTCATATTTATTTATGTATCTCCAGATGAAAACATATAAGACTAATCTTATTAAGGAAGCCCGGCTTTTGATAGGGGATTATTGCTGCCTAGATCACCTCTTCACTCTATGCCAGGACGAAATTAGTTGCTTAATTATGACACTGGAGCCAACTCAAGGAGAAGTGATACATGACACTGAAGTTCAGCTACCCTGTCAAAGCGAAATTAGAGTTGAATTATTACAAGATACACATCAAAGGACAGAAGAATTCTTCTGGCAATCTGAAAACTATAAATATTTCCACATTGCTACAAATTTGGGGGTACCTGAATACAAACTATCCAGTCTTAGGACTCAGCAAGCAATGAGGCAGTTTTCGGCAGAATTGATGAGGCAAGGAAAAAAATAACCTAAATTATACAAACGAAATAGTCAGACCTCATGTAGCTCTAAAGCCAATATATGGATTAAAATTATTCTTCCAAGCAATTTCAAATCAGGCAATGCATTTGAGTTTTAATAAAGAATGGATTAATGGCCTAGAAGCTTCTGTAGAAAGTTCACACACTTCTGGAAACAAGTCAATTGTCCCTTGACAGATTAACTCTTAAGTTAAAAAGCAGATTGGGTTTGCTAATCAGGGAGGATCAAAGGTGGGAAATCAAATTAGCGATTTAATTTTTCTACAGAAATAATTGCTACAAAGACAACATACTGTCTTGACTTGTCTAGAATCCCTTGACTGCAACAAACATGCATCTTGCCTAAAATTCAACACAACACCCAGTGCTAAGATGTGAAAGTATAAAGACAGAGCAGCCTCATTCTGCCTTTGTATACATCAGGACTAATGCCTTAGAAACAGCTATTTAGAAGCAAATGGCTGGGACAGAAAGAAAATGAGAAAAGAAGTCTATGGCTACTCCTTTTGAGAAATTCTTCCACCTCAGCTGTGCTTTCACAGAAATCCCTACGTATTTACGCAAGCATACTGGACCACAAGAGGCTGCTATCTGGAACATGTGAACACTTCAACTTTGTCACACTTCAAGCTTTGTGCCACAGAGATTCTGAGCTAACCCCCCTGTACTGAGGAATTCCTGACCAGAGGGATGCATCTTCCTTCCAGGCCTATAATGCAGTCAGGCATCAGACTCCTGCCTCCTACCTCCCTGTGGCATTCCTATTGTCCCCATCACCATGCTGCTCAAAGAGTCTGCAGAAACGGGTAACTGTTAAACATCTTTGTGACACTTCTGCTGAATTGGCAGCAACCTCGGAAGGTAGGAGGCACCAAGCCTTAACTAACTAGGATTCCTTCCCGCTGTCCTTGCTGTCCTTCACTGCAGTTTGTACCGTATTTAAACACACTGTATTGTTCTAGAGCCAACCCAGCAGGCACATGTACATACATGAAAGCACAGTACACTTACAAGAGATCTACAACAGAATCTCGGTTCGCACCCAGTTATCTCACCTGCAGTGACATCATGGCACATCTCAGAGGTATTAAAATGAAAGGCTTCTCACGACAGGCACACCCACCTATCAAGTGCTAATTACCACAGCTATATTTATTCTTTACCCACAAGCTTGCAAGAACTCAAATTCATGCATAACAGTTAAGGTGTTTCCATAGATAAAGAGGTAGAAGTCTGCTCCTAAACCCATCCTAACTGTTTTCCAGTAGCCATCAACTCCTTGCAGTTTTCCAAAAAACAGCATTAACGTAACAGTCCCATTTGATTCAATTAAAACAATGGTATCACTAGCAGCTTAAAATCCCAGTTGTCTAAGTAGTTTGTGGGATGGCTTTCTCTCCAACATATTTTTTGCAAGAAGAAATTTGACTTGTCCTAAACTTAAATTTGCTCCAACTCCTGTTTCAATTGAAAGATGTATTATGAAACACTGACAATATTCAGAAGTATATATACACCAGTGAGAATTATCTTCTCAAGTCACTGGCACCAGGGTTTTGGAACTTACAGTCATGTGGCACATTGCTATAAACTAGTTTAGCTTTTTGCTTATTCCATCTCCCAAAGAGAAACAAGCTGCAATCTCATCACTAAACTCCTTATTACTGGGCTGGAATATGGTGCAGCGTAACCCAGGAATCAGAGACAGTCACAGCATCCACAGAGTCCCCAGGCAAAACCACTCAAGCTGCCACACAACTGTCCCACCAAATCAAGGGACAGGACACAGGCAGCAGTGAGCCTTCCACAAAGCCACTATAAGCCACCTAACTTTTAGGTGACCACAATATAAATGAATACAAACCCAACTGTTTATTGTTCTATTTTACAGCAGCCAAGGTTGTGACTGGATAGAAGGGAGTTGTTCCGACATTAACAGAGCCCCAGAGGAGCAGAGAATCATTCTTTGTGGCATCCTACCTTCATCTGTCAATCAGGTTGGATACACCAGCTGAGCCTGGGATGTTAAAGACCATTGTGTTCAACCTTGAGGAAGCCACAGTCACTTGTAAAGAAAGCAAGATGAAGTCCCCAGAAAAAGCGTTTACCAGGATCATTCCAAATTCTTGTCAAGAATTTGACAAACTTACAGCATTAAAGTTTCTCCTCCTCATCACACACATTTGTCTTGTAGCTGTTAGGCACTTTCTTTACTCTAGATCCCTGCAAGCACAGCAGTACATAGCCCTTGAGGGAAAGTTGTGCGGGACAGTGCTCCAAACAACATAAACCTCCTGAAGAAGTGTAGCTGGTAAACAAGGAGCTCTGCCTTCGCAGCCTTTCTACAAGCAGCAAAACTGAAATGAAACACTGAAGAGGCAAGAGCCGTGAGCCTGAAAGGACACCTTAGAGGAGATCACATGCCAGAGATCACATCCCAAGCGAAAGAATCTCACCATTGCTTGAGTTTTGAAATGACCTCTCACTCTCAGATCTCTTCTGCGTTTCTTCATTCTCAGGGGTCTTGCAGGTTGCAGTAGAGCCAGACTGGCGTTTTCTTACACAGTCTTCACCTGCCATTGTTGCCTAGGCAGACCAGGATAGGAGATAATTAACGACAAAAGAAATTCATTTACTCTTTACATTGTTCAAGAACAAATTTACATAGCCCTCTTTACACCAAAGTTAGACTTCCTTTCCTCCATTATTAATTCAGAGCAAGGGTAGGGGAAACTAAGAACACACACATATTAGTCATTTACTGTGGATCACACTTCCTCTCCCTTAGTGTAAGCAGTAAAGGAAAACAAGAACAAAGCAACCAAGTTCCCCCACCACTACCAAAACATCCCCCCGCAGACCTAAGTATTTAAAATGACTTAAGCCTTTCCAAAATCTTTCTAAGTCCAAAAAGCCCTTCCAAATACTTTCGGACAGTCAGTCTGACAGCAAAATTTCTCTTCCGAGAGACGTGGCAGGTTTGCTTTGCCAAATCACCTGCATTATTTTGCCTGAGCCAAGCCTGTTCCTGTCAAGTTTGCAGTTCTTACTGAAAGAGCAGCTTCCTCAATAGAACCTTGTACTCTGTGTGGCTAGACAACAGTTACACTGCAAACCAGGAGAAAACAGGAACAGAGAAGCAGGTTTGAACTACGCCAGATTCAATGACAAAGGTCGCTGCTGGGAACAAAGCCGCTAGTAGGAAACACCTGAAGCACCACTGCTAGGCTGAAAACAGAAAATTCTCAATAAAAAGAGGGGAAAGGGATTCTAATTTTGTCTTTAGACGATGTTCCAACACACTCTCCACAAAATTCAGCTCAAGAAGCTCTCAGAGACATAGCTACAACCAGCAACAATTTTCAGAACTGTGCTTCCAGAAAACCACACAGGCATGTATGTAACCACATTTTCAAACTAATGCTTCTCCTTTTTGATATATTTTTTTCACCTTGGCACAATCTCTTAAATAGGCATGTGTCTTGTTGCTAGTGAACAGAACACATGCACCAGCACAGATTAGCTGTTAGAGACAGGCAAGGAAAACTCATGTACTTGTAGAAAAGCTAAGAAAGCAGAACATAATTATTTAAGGATGGATTTCCTCAGAATACTGAGGCTGGCACTTCTGTAAAAGTGAAATAAGACTTATGATCAGACATTTTCAAGGCTCAGCTTCCTGTGTTTGTCCCTCTAGCAACACAGTGTCTCATTCTCTTTTCAGGCATCACAGCATATAGAGGGGAAAAAAACCTTTTGAAACACCAAACAACAAATCACTAATTCAATCATCAATACCATTTCTTGCAGCACTGCCTCTCTTGGCTCTCTCTGTCTCAAGAGATCACAGCCAGGCCTACAAGCCTACAAAGACCATAAAAATGACAAACTTCCCAGCTGGCTTTGTACAACACCCGATAGCTCACACTATCATAACTTACATAATGCAAAAAAACATTTACATGAAGAACAGAAAGAACCGAGCAATAATATGGTAAATCTTCCTATAGTAAATATGCTCACCAACACAGAAAGGAAACTGGCAGAACATACACACTTCCTACCAGTTCTGTATTCAGTTATTGCTGCAACCCTCCTGCCTTTAAACAAGAATCAGTCACCATTGTGAAGATGCCACTCCTTCCACTTCCCAGTCTTCCCACAAGGTTCCACGTACAAACATGGCCACCCTCTTGTTAGAGCAAAGGATCATTTTGTGTTTTGCCCATCTGGGGCTTACAACCACATGGAGATCCTGGAGAGGATGTTTCAATCTTTCTCCTCTTACACAAGCGAGATGCCCAAAACCCTGTCAAAGGATAAGAATGGATCACTCTGTTCACACGGGAAATCCAGCTGCCTTATAAATTAATGCACTAACAAGCTATTCCTTGGGCCACCAACAGCCTCTCAACTGCCTCCTGATGCAAGTTAAGTTGTTCTTGTGAGCCACATCTGTCCTTAAAGGTGAAGGTTTTACAGCTCTAGCAGAGGACCACAAGCTTATTTTCTCAGTACGCTTTGCATCTCTTTGAGAGGTAAAGGCAGCACTCCTTCCTTTCGAGTGCAGAATGGTTACAGTATGTCACTGAAAGGCTAACAGAAAGGAGTCAAAGAGTTTCAGGATCAGGGAAGGAAAAATCATGTGTGAGAGAAAAAAAAGTTAAAGCAATTAACTTAAAGAGTTATTCAATTCAGATATACTAAGGGATCACCAAAAAAGCTCTTCTGACACCCAAACAAGAACTGTGCTAGGGGAAATACATCAAAACAAACATTTTCCTAGTCTAGTTTCCATATAAAGAGAAGTATAACATTACAGTACCTAAACAACTATCAGCACACCAGTGCAGAGAGGGCATCAGACCTTCCCTCTAATCTGTGCTAGACCTAAATCAGCCATGACACAATGCCAGAATAACTCAAAAATGTTCACCACCCCCTTGACAGAAGGAAATCGCTCCTCAGTAAACAGTTACTCCTTTCACCCCACTCTGAGCACATACGGGACATCTAGAACTGTAAATGCATCCCATTGTCAGACTTCCCAGCAGAAACTCCCTGATTTTATGGGCACTACTGTGTTATGGTTCTTATGAAAGGCCTCAGAAACCTTGAGTTTCTCCATCTTCCCTTTCAAAACACTGGCAATTATAAGCATGCCTTAGGAGAAAAGCAACACCCTATAGGAAGCACATCTTTGCATTTCAGAAGGCTTAGCAGCACAGTGAGGGCACATCTTCTACCTCCAATACCGCTTAATGCTAAATAACAGCCTTATCCCAAAACCCTTTCAGATCTCCAGGCCCTCGGGCACA
This sequence comes from Pterocles gutturalis, assembly GCF_000699245.1. Lineage (NCBI taxonomy): Eukaryota > Metazoa > Chordata > Aves > Pterocliformes > Pteroclidae > Pterocles > Pterocles gutturalis. The sequence goes on along the minus strand of NW_010120217.1, from coordinate 257 downwards.
ACATTAACCAACAGACCCGGTGTGCTACACCCTGGCTATCAGCAGAGCTCTGCACGAAGCAGGCAAGCACCAAAACAAAGTTAAGGTCATTCCACAGCTCACCCGCAACGCGCAAAACACTCAGCAGTGCAGAGAAAAAAAAAAAGAGAAAAAAAAAAAAGAAAGAAGCGTGCAGATAATAATGGAAGCTGCTTAAAGCCCTGCCGAGGCTCCGAGCACACCCCGCACCCCAGAGCCAGCCCCCTTCTCCACTAACT
>NW_010120216.1:0-30162 GCF_000699245.1 Pterocles gutturalis | reverse complement strand
CCTGCTCACCTCCAGTCTGGGCTGGTCACGGCTCAGCTGGTGACCCATCCTGGGCAGCTGTGTCACCAACCCCTGCAACACGGCCACCAGCAACATTCTACCCACTGTGACACGGCCACTGCGTCACCGGGAGGATCCAGGGCTGATGGAAAGCCCAGCACAGTACTGGATTTCTTTAAAAAGATCCTCTACATTAACAAAAATACACTTAAAGCACTCAAAAATTCCCAAATTGAGGTTGTTTCTGCCCATCCTGGCTTGTTCCACCTTATCGTCACTCCCCTCTCTGTCTCTAGTGTTCAGGCTTCTCCTTTCACTCCCAAACAACTCCCAGACCTCCCAGACTTAGTATTCCTTCTGCCAACTCCTCATCTGATCGTGCTTCCACTTACCTGGTAGCTGTCATGCGTTACCCTTGACTAACTGACAGCTTGAGTGGCAGAAGGAGTGGCAGAGACAATGTGTGGTGAACTGACTACAAACCCCATTCCCCATCCCCCTGAGCTGCTTGAGGGAGTGAAGTAGAGAAAATTTGGTGTGAAGTTGAGCCTGAGAAGAAGGGAAAGGTGGAGGGAAGATGTATTTAAGATTTTATTTCTCGTTATCGCAGTCTGATTTGTTTGGTAATAAATTAAATTAATTTCCCTAAGTTGAGTCTGTTTTGCCGATGTCGGTAACTAGTGAGTGAACTCTCCCTCTCCCACAAGCCTCTGGTTATATTTTCTCTCCCCTGTCCAGCTAATGAGGGGGAGTGATAGAGCAGCTCTGGTGGGCACCTGGCATCCAGCCAGGGTCAACCCACCAAAATTTTTTTACTCAAGACTAACTTAAAATGTGCATGCACAATTGTACAAGAAACTTCAGGTTTGTCAAGCACCTTTTGAGTACTTTTGATCCCATAGGTATGATATTCCTCTAACAGCAAGTTTAGTGACTAAACAGGACAGTTTGGATGGGGCATCCTGTTGTCCTCAGGGAATTTGATGAAAACATGAGCAACACCTCTATCCATCTCTCAAGGTGCTCTGGCACAGACACGACATGCTAGCAACAGTTCCAAAAACATGGAGGAATCCAGACACTCTCAAGGAAGCTGCTAAATAGGCATTGATCCTAGAGTCTCAGTGCGTTTGGATTCACTAGTATTAAAGAGCAAGCATAGTAAAACCTAATCATCTCCTGGTTATAGCCCTGACAGAAAAACACTATATCCATTCCTTGCAGAATTGCACTTTCTTTGGCTGCATGTGTCCAATAGTTTTTTTCTAGTTTCTTTGAAGTCAGCCAAGGTATGAATGAGAGTAGAAGCACAGACAGATAGTTGACTCAGCCTTACTCTCCTGTAAATCATACAGCTTTTACATGAGAATAGACAGTTTACATCTGTATTCCTGACATTTCACTCCCTGATAGTACTCCGGTATGTTCCTGAGCAGTAAAGAATTACAGTATGACCCCTTATGTTTCCCAGATAACTCCAATATTGTACTTTTCCCATTCATACCCTCTTCTATAGCTTCACTGACTCAGCCTTACTCTCCTGTAAATCATACAGCTTTTACATGAGAATAGACAGTTTACATCTGTATTCCTGACATTTCACTCCCTGATAGTACTCCGGTATGTTCCTGAGCAGTAAAGAATTACAGTATGACCCCTTATGTTTCCCAGATAACTCCAATATTGTACTTTTCCCATTCATACCCTCTTCTATAGCTTCACCTGGGATCATGAGCAGTAAAGAATTACAGTATGACCCCTCACGTTTCCCAGATAACTCCAGTATTGTACTTTCCCCATTCATACCCTCTTCTATGGCTTCATCTGGGATCAGCCACAAACATTTTATCTGGCTGGTTTGTTTCTAAGAAAATTGAATTAGCCCCTGAACTAAAACATCAATATAACTCGCTGGAGAAATCGCTAAGCAAGCCCCTTAAACAAATAGTTTATTAACGGTTGGGGTGTGTTATAGCCAGAAGTTATTACTGGTAATAGTTATGGAAAATTTAGCCATAAGCTTGCAAACTGAGCATTTACCAAAGGGCTTGCCCTTTGCAAACAGGGAGTTAGTTGAAGTTGAATTGCTTGTAATTCATAAAAATAAATGGAGAAAAAAAATGTAGAACATGTAGAGCTAACACCTAGCTAGCTAACACCACCACACAAAACCTGCACCAAAAATTACATACAAGTCTTGTGAGGGACCCTACCAAGCCCACTGATTAAAGCAGAGGGCCGCAGAGGCCAGGGTCAAGCCTCCACAACAATAATATAACCAGTTCCCATCACAATAAAAGATGAGAGTCCTAAAAGTAATAGAAACAGTGAACTATGAAAACTATTTTGGGGTCTTTTTTTCCTCAAAAAATATGAGGGAAACGTGAGGAAAATACTTCCTCACATCATCAGAAGGAATATAAACATTTCATCAAGAAATCAGTGCATGACACTCAGAGAAAGACAAAAAGGCAATTCTCACATAGATCATGGTCTGTTGCCAAATCAGCAATGGGTCACAGGGGAATAAACACCAGATTTAGTGCAAAGATTTTTCCTCAACAAATTTGTCAGTGTGCTATATTTAGCCTTCTTGAGTGATCTCATGTCTTAAATTACCTTTTTATTTTTTTGTAGCAATACTTGTATAGTGTGTTCTGCCAGTAAATGATCTGGATTTGTAAAAAGCTAACCAGGCTAGAGCTGTAACAACTTAATAGGGCTTCTGGCCTCAATTCAGGGTGCACATAAGGACAAAGCAATTGAACGGTATTGGTAGAGACAAGTATCATGTGCTAGTTCCCTTCAAGTCAAGATGAACAGAAGGCATAGAGAAGTAGTGTAGAACATGATGGAATAGTGGCTCTAAATGTAGCTTCAAGGAGAGGCTAGGCTATACTGCAGAAGATTACAAAATGTATTCGAAGGAAGAAAGCAGCTCAGAGAGAACTCCACAGAGGTGGAGCAACGCACACAACAAGCTCTGCAGCCCACTGCAGAGAGTTAGTCATGCTAGAATGGGGCCATTCAGTGGTGCCCATCTGGAAAAAATATAGCAGCTACCCTGCAGAAAAGCAATGAGGATCACAGAAGATGAGATGGGAGGATACTACACACAACAAGACAAATATATACACAGCTCACACTACTTCTAGTGAGGAAAATGTTATACTGACATTGATGCCACCATTTCATTTTCATCATTACTTCATCAGGAAACTATCTTGTATTCCATGTTCCCTGGATGGTGAAAGAGAGAGAGTATTGCATTTTTTTATCTCCTTGCTGTGCAAGGAAATTGTCCCAGAAACTGCAGGAAGATAGAGAAAGACAATGTATGAAGTTAAATGGCAACATCAGTACTAGGGAAATCTCCAGCAGCCCTTCCTGCTGTCCCCCATACTGCCTGGAAGAAGGCTCAGTGGCAGCTGGCTTCAGCTCCCACACTGTTTCTGCATCCCCATCTTCCTCACCACCCAAAGGAGGCGGCAAACACAGAAGGTTGTCTCCATTCCACCACTGAAGTCATGGAGCGGAGACAGCCTTTCCCCTCTTTGCCTAGGCAACAGATACTCCAATCCAAACAGGAGGCTGCGTTAGAAACTGCATGAAATGCTGCATTGCTGCTGCTATCAAGTACAAATTTCACAGGTATGCTCAGCAGCAGAAAAAAAAGTAAAGGGCTGATTTGGTGACTTTAGGCACCTGGTGAGCTCAGGCAGCAGCTGAGCAAGGATTTATGATAACAGTTTGGGATTTAGGCATAGATACTTCATCTTAATCCTGCTTTAGTGTCTAAGCCTCTTAGGACTTTTCTGGTGGGCTAAGAAAGAGATCTGTAGATGAGCAAATTCTTTCAGGAAAGTGGATGGAGCTAGATCAGTTTGACAAATGAGAAAGGCTCAGTTGGAGGGTGATGACAAATGTCATAAGTTTGCCCCTTCATTTCTACTGTATTGCTGTGATTGTGAATTCAGGCTGCTTTGCAAAGAGCAGTCTTGAAAGAATTAAAATTTGTGATGCATTCCCACAGTAAGGCAGCTAACAAGAGGCTTCTCTTGTGAAATACTGTGAATTAACAATGCAGTTATTAACAGTTCCTCAAAAGCAGGCAGTGTGGGAAGGGATGGCTGCTATAGTAAACCCCAAAGAAAATCTGGCCTTTGTTTTTTTCCATATGTTGCTATTTCAAGTGATCCCTAAAATGAATAGAACTTAAACATGTGGGGAGGATGAAGGAGAAATCTCCTCATTTTTGTTTATTTTTGTATTTGGTGAGAGTCAGACCTTGCTCCAATCAAGGTGGAATTAGTCACAAAAAAAAACCCCAAACCAAAACAAAACCCCTTTAATTTTAGTGGAGCTACTCCATGTATAAATAACTACACATCAAGAGGAGAAGGGGTTCATGATCCAGCACAGTCAGTCTCTCCAGGAACCGGTGTGCATTTCCAACACAGCAAGAAAAGGCAGGGGAAACAATCTTTAAAGCCAAGAAGAAGTTCTGGAAAATCCTCAAGCAGCAAGTACCAGCATTCAGCACCATGCAAAATCATTATATAAATGTGTATGAGCTGCTGCTGTCCCTTTAACTTTGTACCAGCTATCTCACCCACCTCAGATGCTGGAACAGGAGCATGGCCAGCAGCAGATCCTCCTTCAGGCAGTCAGAGCAGCGGTGGCTCACTCCAGCCTTGTAAGGGAAGAGCAGAGTTCCTTGGACAAGCTGGATGTCAGCGTCATAAGACCTCTAACAAAAGCTGATTTATATGCAGCAAGCTCTGAGCCTGACAACATGAGGAACAGCAGGCTCCAGCTGAAGTCAATAGTGTTATATGAAGGAAGAGCTTTGCCTGGATTCAGGAAGGTCCTCAGGCATCAATTCTGCAAAAAAGCAGAAGCATTCAATTCAAGATGGTCTGTTCCCAGATTTGGCAGGGATGGCAGGAACACTGGAAAGCAGGCTAAATGCAAAATCCTGTGCAGAAATTAGAGAAGTGATCTAGGGAAAACCCCAAATAGAATATAATCCAATTAAAATGTGACCAGAAATCTACATTCATGCAGATTCTGGGAAGCAATAGACTAAGTAGGAATTCTGCCAAAAAAAAAAGAGATCCAGGGGTTATGGCAGATCAGGAATGAGATGAAAGTCACCTGTGACATGCTCTCATGAAAAAGACCAGCCTAAGCTGAAGGTGAGCTTGTAAGAGAAAGTCATACTACAGCTGTTTTGTGTTGGCAGGGCTTCAGCTGGACAGCCACATTTAGTAGGGGACATAAAAAAATTCAGAAGAAAACATCTTAAATTAGCTGAGTCTAAACTCCATGATTTTTGAGGAAAATAATTGAAGGAATTGGTTTTCAGTCTGAAAGAAATGACTGAAGTGACAATAGCCCTCAAACGCACAGGAGGCTGCAGTGAAGGGGAAGAGAATAGTCTGTTCTAATTCTCTGTGCTGGGACAGTGTGGCCTGAAAATATAGTAAGAAAACTTCAGATCACAAAAAAAAAAGGGAAGAAACAATCTACCTTTAGGGACAGTAAAGCATGTGTATGGGTTATGGTTGCTGTCGAGTCATCAGCATCTGAGGTTTTAAGAGCAGACGGAGACAAGATATCTCTAAGGCTGATCCCATCTCAGCATGAGGGGTAGACTTCTGAGTCTACGGCTTTTTTAAAAGACCAGGCTGACTCCTGGCTGCTTTTGCTGACCCAACGCAGATAACATTTTAAAATACTTGCAAGTCTTTTTCTGCCACAATGCACCAATGAAGGCAAAGCTGATCAGCAACACAGTACACAGCAAATGGGTGGGAGCCTGACCCCATGGAAATAGGTATTTTAGTAGATTTCAAAGTTTTTTACCAGTCATATTCCCACTGAACTCTGCAGGAACTTGTGGATGTCTTTATAGATGTCACAAAAAAGGTCATGCTTACATTCACCCAGAGAGAAGCAGGAACTGGTAAAGATCTTAGAGGAGGTCCAGAGCACTGGAAAACATTTCACTTTAAACACTCACATTCACATTTCCTCCTGTAAAGCCCAAAGGAAATATATAAACAGAAAACAAGTTACAGAGAGAGAAAACAAACCTCCCTCTTTCTGTCTTATGACTTCCTTGACCAGGTCTTGACAGGGATTGCTGGTGTGGCTGCCAGCGATTCCCTCATCCCAGCCCCAGCAAATAGCTTGGAGGATCAAAATGACAAGAATGGAAAAAAGACATTGAAGAGGCCTTTTTGGCCAGATAGTTGACTTGTAACAGTGTTTCACTTCATTATTTATTCCTATTTATTGTGGTTGTTGCTTGTGTTATTCCAGCCCGATAGACTTCCACTTGTGAGAGATATAAGAAAGCACAAAATAAAACTGTCAATGGGGAATTTATAAGAGACAAGATGGGACTGAAAAACAAACTATTGTTTCTCTCTTACCGACAAGAAACAGGCACAGAAATATGAAGTCTCTGCAATTTCCCATGTGAAACCCTGCTAGTGCTGTCAGTGAGGGGTGAACTCCTGCAGCACACAGGGGGTCCGGGGGGGCAACTGCACCTTGAGCTGATCGTAGCATCAGGGTGTCTGCAGCTGGTGTGAGAGACATCAGTACCTGCACCTGCAGGTGTGAGATACATCAATACCTACACTTGCAGGGGCACTAGGCTTAGTTTTACCCTCTCTAGTTTGGAGACTACAATTAACACCGCTGTGGTAGCCGCATGGCCTGTAATGCTCACCACAGGTGTGCTCAGGGCACTAGCCCACACTGGCATCTGTGGCAACCTGTCTGCCTTGAAATGTGTGGGTTTTTGAGCTGGATTAGTGCAAAAGCCTAAACCTGAGCTGCACCAACAAGAATTTGCAGTGTAGACATGGTCAAACACGAGGTGGGAGGTTTGTGCCAGAGTTGGAATCAAACCTGGCTTTCTCTCCTCTGCGCCTTGCCGTGTAATCACTAGAGCATCTCTGCCTTTCTCGTTTGTGCCTTTGCTGTCCTGTTAAACTCGGTGTACTTGAAAGGTATGCGGAATATGATATGTTTGCCAGGCAATCTGAAAGAGCCTCTAACAGCTTTCCAGGTTGATCTATTTTCATTGCAAATATTATCATATCAGCCATTTCTGCTTTTTTTTTTTTTCTGATTTGAAAACAAAGTTTTGCAACTGTTGCCATAAAAACCACCGCAAGTAGTTTAATCCATAAATATTTTTTTTTACCCTGTGCTGGGAAAGGTTAATTCCCTGCATGTTTTTTCCCTAAACACTGATAACTTTGAGGGTCACTTACAGACTTTCTTTGGGCGTGGCAAAGTGATGCCATTGGCGTCATCAGGAGCTGACTGGGGAAACTTTTACAGACATTTTAAGAAATGACAGGATTTGAGTTTCCGACCAGAAGAAACCTGCTCCCACTTGATTTTTCAGTCTCAATACGTCTAGCAGTTCTTTTAGAGCGGGCTTGAGGTGTAACCTGTTTGGTACCCAAAATATAGAAGATGTGGCTGGTTTTGAGACGCTAATGACAGTTTTTCCTGACAACTTCAACCATTTCATATCCTGTGAGTCTCAGTCGTTTCTAATAACATCTCCAACGAGGGTGGAAAAAAAGGGATTTATTTTGACTGGAGATTTATCTTGCTCTTGGAATTTGGCCCAGGATTTATGATTTATAGTGGTGGACTGGGAAAAAAAAAAAAAAAGTTAGAATTCTGTGTTTTGAGTTTTAACCTATATTAATAGTACGTGACTGCGGATCAAGTCTGTGCAACAATGTCAGCTCAGGCTTAGGAGTGCCAGAATCCTGTGAGCCAAATGTCTTGGTGACATTTCAGGTTCTGAAGACAGATGCATTTTGCACAATCCTTTACTCACAGGAAACTGAATTAATAGTTAATTTAATCATACTAAAACCAGACAATATGGCCTTTACCTGGGTCTGGATTGACCATGAAGTAAAAATTCTGCTAGTTTGGTATTGACAACCATTGAGACACATCCAGGGATTTTTAATCAGACTATTATACCCTAATATTCTAGGTGCTGTAGACATTTGATTAAATTAGAAGTGTTTGTATGTGCATGTCTGCAAGCATGTATCTTTACACAAAATTGTACATATTTTATTGTGTTTATACAAATACAGATGTACATATACATAAATAAATTGCATTGTATAGATACATATGTGCAGAGACTATATATAGGATATGTTACATATTCACAATATATTGTATATTTGTTGCATATTCATGTTTCTAAATATACAAATGATGTGACCATATGAGGAGGTTAAGAAGGAAATTTGGAAAAAAAGTGGATTTTTCCCAATACGGACTTTGATCTAGTGTAGTTATACATTTATTTATAAGAAAGCAGTTTCTGACCTTTCCTATACAGAAGCAATAGGAAATGATGCTGGTCACGAGGGGTAAAAAGAAGTTTTCTTCTGACGAAAAAGAGAGATAGGAAACCTCCACTCTCCCATTTCAGCCTACTTTATCCATGTTCAGGGTGAAAACACACTGAGTGCTTCTGGAGCACTGGCAGGTTGTCACTCCAACCCCTTGCTTGTCATTTTGATGCTTTCTGAGGTTAAACTCTGAGAACATTATGTAAAAGTACAGTAAATCATTGTGTAGTGAGAAATTATGAGTGAATGTAGTACTATTTTTCATGAAAATATACTATTTTTTTGCCGTCTTATCCAATAAATTTGTCCAGAGCAAGAAAGTTTGATGTGGACCTCTAGAGTGGGAAATGTAGAATGCTTAGGGGCAGCCCATGGAGAAGGTCTGGGGTAGGCAGTGTTGGGTGGATTCCCATAGGTATAGACTTCTCTGCTGTTTGGAGGTAAGGACACAGAGACCCCTTCCCAATGCTTTCCTAATCCAAAAAGTGCTCTTTTTAGTGCTAGAAATCAGGGAGCCATATCAGCACAGACAGCAGCAGAAGCTGGTGGCAGCACCATACCCAAGGCTAAACTCCAAGTAAGTAAATCTTACTGTTTTGTTTAAAAATAAGATAGCTTTTCTCTCCCAGCAATGAAAGCTTTCTAATGCCCCTTATTTTGCTCATCACAAAGCTCTAGCATCAAATACCTCCAAGACAGGTCTATCTTTGGGCTAAGAGAGGCTACAGCCTTGCCGTTTATAACTGGAGGCACCACTTAGTGTTTTCTTACCGAGCACCAGTGTTGTGCGGAACATACAGTGATGAGACATTCATGCCTTGATCTACCTGATGTAGATTAAAGAAGTTTTTTTGACAAAACTCAATTGGGCAAACTAGTTTGGTCATTTTTTTCGGTGGGAGGACATATCCTTTATCATATGTTTGTTCCATGCAGCCCCCTTCCCTTAGGACCTGGAAGCGGCTATGCAGACCTTTCAGATGACATTATTGCCTAACCGTCTTCCACAAAAACCCAGTAAAAACAAGAACATTTCCCAAATGTAAATAGAGAAATGTATCTATTCCATTCTTCTGAGTCCTTCTTAGATCTTATATAATTTCACAAACCTTGTCTGCAGCTAGATGCAAAACTGCTGTGGAATGATAATATCACTCACAAAATTTGCCAAAAGGCATCTGCTTGGTTGAAGAATTATCACTAAAAATCTGAAAAGTCCTTGTTCCCTTCTGAGACACAGTGTGAAAATTGCAGCTCTGGTTCTAGTGAAAATTACTTATGAAAAAAAAGTAATACGGCAATAAATTGCTATGTTTTTTCCAGGTAACCAGCAGTTTCACTTTAGCTTTTAGCAGGCATAGAAAACTTGTGGTCAATTTACCCACATCTCTCCTCAGCCTGTCAAGGCTCACGAGCAAGGGAAGGAACTGAATATGCACAAGGCCATGTCACCTAATCTCTTTTCTGCAGGATAAAACCCAGCCACCGAAGTAATTCAACCCTCATGACCCTGCCAGTAGTGGAGTTGTGCCAGCCCCAAAAGAAGAAACTAGACATCAGACTGATAAACATAAGTCTGCCAGCCCCAAAAGAAGAAACTAGACATCAGACTGATAAGCATAAATCACAAGGACAGTGAACATTAAAATGTGATTTCATATTTACAAATGAGGCAATGGGCAGTCAATTAGTAGATGTGGAATTGCATGGATGAGAAATATAAAAATATAGCCTGACAGCGCTGCAGTTTTCAGTGTTCACTATTGCAGCAGGACCTAAGGAAATATATCCAGCCCCAAATCACACAGCCTGTTCAATGTGTGCCAATGCCATGTCTTGTTGTGATGCTTCAAGAGGGTGGGATAGGTGGCTGGAATTTTTAGGTTTTATGGGTAAAAACAAGACAACCTTTACACTGTTTTGAAGAGACCCGTTTGCGAGCCAGTAAACAGGTCCAATATAGGAGAGAAATAAAGAGGGAGCTGAGGGTTATATTCTCACATGTCTCCGCTCAATCACTGTAACACCAGAGCAGCTGAGAATTGGGGTGAGGATGAAAGGAGGAGCAGCCACTGTGTAAGCGCAGAGCTGGAGGCAGTCCTGGCCCCAGCGCTCATGCTTTCTCCCATCCGGGCAGCAAAGATTTGCTGCCTGCCTGGGGCAGAGGCCAGGGCTGTGTCCTGTCCCTGAGCTATGTTTGAACTCCAGGGCTGCTGGGTCAAATTCCCTGCTCTATTTTCCAAGCTCATACATGCCCAAGGAGGCCATTTACTCAGGGGCATCCATCTTCAGAAACCTCTGGCTCCATCCTTTTTGAAAGAGGAAAATACAGCACAAGCCCTTCGGAAAGCTACAACACCAGCTGGCTGTTGGAATTGGGAAATATATGCATTAATGAAGAAATAATGAATGAAAATAGACATCATAGAGTCCTCTCTTCTTTTTACAAAATATGAATAAATCTAGTACAAGTTCAGGAACAAAGGAAAGGAGAGATCAAAATTTACGTATAACCTATTAAAATTAACCTATTAAAATGTTAATATTAACCTATTAAAATTGATTCATGGCAATTAAAATACAAAAAAAAGTCAACACATTTGACCTTCTGCTGTAAATCCAGAGCAGGTTCTCTGCTTCTCTCTCTTGGCTTTTCCCATTCGGAACAAGCACAGTCAGGCTCCCACCTCCACCCAGCTATTCCAAAATCAACATCAAACATTGATGAACAAGGGTTTACTGGGAAAAAAATGGTGCCAGATAGGAAACAAGAGAAAAATAATTTGGAGTCATGTTTCTAGAAACAGGATAATATGAAAACATCTGAAGTGGACGGAGCACAACCTATTTCATGCTTGGAGTGTTAGCCTTAGGAATGACAGCAAGTGTATTTTAAGAAGTTTCCATGTTCAGGAATTTAAAACTTTTATACTGAGTTATACTTGAAGTGTGACTTCTTTTATAGAGCTTCATTTTGATGATACTATAAGGAATTGATATAATATCTTTCTAAAGAATTGTTAAGACCATTTTCTAGTCAACCTTTTAACTCTGCTGCATCAGATTAGAACAATAATTTTTTCTGCTGCATAAAAATGTTACATTCTGCAGTCTCCAGCCTTCCCAAGTAGGGATGAGCCCATGTTTGTTTGCCTGCATTGGTTGGTCTGCTTGGGCCTTTTGCTTGGCTGCTTGTTCCTTGGTTATTTTCCTTGGCTGGGAAAAGAAAACAAACAAATACTGGAAAACTGCTGTGTTTAGATGAGAGGGAAGTGATTCATCATAGAACTAGAAACCATGTGTAAAAATTAATTAATTTCTCAAACTCACCAAGGGAAAAGCGAAATGTTGAAACCTCAGATTTCTTGCATCCCTTCAATTACTGGAATACAAACTAGAGCCTTTACAAAAGTGACTGGTCCAGGATCCCAAATAATTGCTTTGGATAAATACAGATAACATTTTCAATAACTGAGGATTGTAAACACATATCAATATGCATAATATAATAATATAATCAGAGAGTTATAGAATAATTTAGTTTTGAAGGTAGCCCATCTGGACCAGCCTCCTGGTCAAAGTAGATCCAACCCTGATAAAGTGGCTCAAGGCTTTGTCCGGTCTTATTTTCAAAATCTCTGAAGATTAAGACTACGCAACCTCCATGAGCAGCCTGTGCTAGTGTTTGAGCATGTCCGGTGAGAAAATACAGTTCCTAATATCTAACCTGGATTTACCTTCTGGCAGCTTGTGTTCATTGCCCCTTGTTCTCCTCGTGTGACTGAGATGTGTAACTGTAGTCTCACAAAGTCTGAAACACTTTTCCACAGCATTTGTTGTAGTCTTTTGAGTGGTTTGACTGAAGTCTTAGTCCCGCTTGACAGTCTGCTTTATAGGAAACGTTGTATTTGGATGCCCAAGGCACCATAAAAATCAAGTAAGAATATTTGATGTATGTATGTGTGTACACGTATACAATAGGAGTACATATGTAACGTGTGTAAATTTTTGTATACAACTATGTATACATCTATGTATACGTACACGTATACATAGATGTATACGTATATGTATAAAACAAGCTCTGTTTGTGTTTGTGTGTGTGATGTTTTCCCAGCAGTGCTCAGCGAGCTGAGCTGGCAGGGTGTGGAAGGACTCGACGGTCGGTGCATCACCTGCTCTCTAAGCAAGAACAGGGAATTACTGCCCCAGCGTGGTGGGTTGTGCTCTTGCATCCGCCTTCAAAACTGCAGGTGGTGAATTCACTGAACTTTTTCTCACTTTTGTCCTTAAAGCTTTGCCACATTGATACAGAGTTTCGGTTTACTTTGTACTTGCAGGTTCCCTGAACCACAAATGATAGGTTTCCTTTTTGATCAGGCAGCTCCAACAGTGTTATACTTTGCTTTTTGTCTAAGAAGTCATACACAAAAATATATACTGCAAATTAATATAATCAGTTCAACAGAGACTGTTTAGACCAAATGTTTGAAGCAATGTCTGTGCTTGTGATTTCCTATGGATTGGTCAGTCAGTCACCTCGTGCCTGAGAGGCCTCATGGAGGCACTAGCTCTAGTCACACTGCATTTTCCCTTTTTTTTTTTTTTTTTAAACTCTGGATAGAAAAGTGGTGCATCATCGCTGCCCTTAGATGGCTGCAATTCTTGTACCTGCATAGCTGATAAGACCTTATTGTACCTGATTTATAGGAATTAGGCCAATTTATCTTCCCGAGTGAGCCATATGGAGTCAAATTATGGCTTTGTGGGCCGCTGTGGGTGTTACAACAGGGACCTCTGGCCAGGGAACCATCACATTCCTATGCCAGGTCCATATACACTTTAGCTAGAAATACCCATGAATTCACTTTGAAGGTTCGTGTGGGCTCAGCCTCCATTCCTGGCCTTTTCTTATCACCTTCATTCAAATAATCTAAATGGGAGGCAGGTTTTAGCTTGCGTTAAGGCTTGTGTTCATGCTTCGCAAGCAGCTTCCGTGCACATTCCCAGGAAAAAACAGAGCTCGTGAGTGTAGGACTAGAGAGAGAGCCACCAGACCATCAGGGGCTGATTTAATTTACACTGATGCCCAGGCAGGACATCCATTGAATTCACTGCTGCTACAGCCTGAGGGGGCAGGTAAAATATGAACCAGGCTATAAGGTCTGAATTTTACAGGGATGCAACCTGCTCAAGGGGATTTATCTATATCACAGTTGTTTACAGCCATGTGTAGTGCTAAGGATAACTTCTCTCATCAGAAGCCAGGCTTTAAAGGGCCTGTTTGTAATACTCAAATCCTTTTACGGTGTAAACAAGAAGAAATAAGAATGAGGACAGTGGTTCTGATTTCCAGAATTGAGTCTGGTCAGAGAAGTGGGGTTTTTGTTTGTTTTTTTTCCCCCCTTTTTTGTAGCAAGATTTCTGGAAAGCTGATGCCCTTAATGCAATTAACCATGATCTTGATAAATGTACCGCACAAGGATAAGTAGGTTATATTATAAAAATTGCCAAATCAATACATCTATTTCCTAACTGTATTTGTTAATTCAGACCTCTGGCCATGGTATAATGAGTTATGTTGTCAGGGTCAAGGCACTGCTGTGGGAAACTATTGTTTGCAACCTCATGGTTACTTAGGAAAATAATAGATGAAGGAACATGAAAATACAACTGGGAAATAAAATTGTTAAAATATTTGCTTTATGAGAAAGAGAATGATACTTCATGTATTTACATACCCAGTTAAGACATTTACAGGGATGGACTTAGCAGAAGATAGGGTTTAGTGGGACTCACGTAGGCAGTGTCAGCGCAACAAGAGGGAATGAAATTCTTGTAAACTGGAGAAAATTTGATATGCTTCTAGGCTATGTCAAATCTTCTCTTTGATCCAAACAGTAATTACATTTATTTTGGATAGCACTACAGAAAAAGTGTTGCTGTGACTCGACTAAGCTGATGATGAGTTGTCAATGCTTTCTTTGCCTATTGTCCACATGTGGACACTCACTACTGAATGTTTTTTAGCAAAGAAGAAATCACGCATCTAACTCTACCAAGACGTCTGGTGGACCATACGCCTCAGACATTGTTAAAGCTCTTTCAGTCACTATTACTTCAGTTATATTGGAACCATCCTTAGGTTTTGCTTTGCGATTTTTGGGACTAAAAATTTACAGTTGTTACTGAACTTTGTCAGAGATTCCAGAATGGTTCTTGCTGGGGTCTGGGAGCCTATCTCCAGCTCTGCAGGGATTTCACTGTAACTCAGCCCACATTGTATTAGTTAGCTCTAGTTCCCTCTTACCCACCAAGTCACCTGAACTGAGAAATGTCAGAGATTGCATTTGAAGACTAGTTTCTCCAGGTTTTTTTCACTGTTATTCATTATTTGCTATTAGACTGAATTTACTTCGGACAAATAACTACAGGTTTGCATCATACAGAAGAGCATGCATATAGATAATTTTCGGTCCCATTATTAAGTCCATTTAAATTGTCTGGGTACACAGGAAGGCAAATTCACTCTCTGCATATTGCCATTGAAGTCACTGGGAAGGATTAATTTGGCTTAAGGCCTGCAAAGTCTGAAGTAGCTGCTCTGCTACAACGTGCCCTGTGAATCCAAGCATAATCTACCTGCCAAAAAGTCCAGGCTGTCTTTACTATAGCCTGTTAAATAAGATGGATATCTACCACCATCTGTCTTCTGGCATGCATCCTGTGGTCTGCGGGTACACAGAGGGCTTTACGTACCATTGCATGAACTGATGCTATTTATTGCGCATGGAAGAAGCCTGGGCCGACAAACTGTTGGCTAGCAGCTGCTGACTACGCTATGACCACACTGTAAAATTTATAGACATTGAAAATTATGACTTGAAATACATTTATTTCAATCAGAGTTGAATTCCTGCCTAAACCAAGTATGTAAACCAATAAACCTAAAAATAATTGGGTAACCTTAATAATTTACTTTTCAAAAGAAGTGTTAGGATAAGTTTAGCAGAAACAGTTTACTGGAGAGGCATGTATATGTCAATGTTGCAGTTACCAATACTGCTTCAAAATTTTTCAAGTCTTCTGTTTGACAAAGTAAGAGAAGAGCTGAGATTATTTTTTCCAGACCTACTGCAGTACACTGACTGCAGTCCTGTGGCTCAGGAACTGTCCTCTGTATAAAATAAACTGAAATACATGTATTTGAAGTAATTTCAAGCAAGCCTAACAACAAGAACATTTGTTACAAATATTTCTAATTCTTTTAAATTATGGATACCTGTCTTGTCTCCTATCGAGCTCCTGTGGAAACCCACAAGGACCATGACATGCCATAATCCTATGAGATACTGCTGGGGCAGAGAGGTGGGGATACCTCACTGGGATCATCAATATACATCCTATCCTCAAGCCAGTCTCCTTCAGATTAAGTTTTGGCTGGTGACTAGAAAATTTACCTGCATGAAATAAAAACATCTTGGTGCTTGCTAAATGCAATGATTGAATGATTTGAGGTTGTGATCAGCTACTAGATCAACTGCAACTGATGAATTTTTATAGTGCAAAGGCAAGTGCAATGGGAATTAATTTGTAAGAGACACACATTATACAGGTGTCTGAGTCTTACTAAATTACATTGTTTGAAGCTGTGAACCCATCAGCACAGAAGAGCACTCAGCCTATTTTTATGTGCAGCTTCTTGTTAGGTCACTACTTCCATGCAGACCTCATCGATGACCCACTACGGAATTCCCATTTTCTCAAAATATTGAGCTACACATAGATTGGGCCAAGACTGTGCCTCCGCTCTAAGCCAAGATTTACCTCTGAAGCAGCATTCAGGAAACAGGAGTCTGTTGAATGAAGGCCATGAAGCAGAAGGTGCTGGTGGTCTGTGCTTGCTTTCACAGAGACATTCACAACCAGGATTTTGTCACAGTGGACAGGACTTACCTGAGCAGTGGAGAGAAAGAGGTATTTTGAAAGCATGTTTTGCTGCAATATTTTAGACAACTAAAATTGCGCCCTAGAAATTTCTATGTCCTTTCAGAGACTTCAGAGAAGAGGAGCCTAGATGGCTCACTGAGTTATCTATGTTGCGGATATCTAAAACAGAAGAGACAAAATCTCCAGACACGTGGAACATTCATGGCTGTTTACAGGCAAACTTCAGACAACAGAAAACCTGTAGGCACTGTGGGAGTGATTTTCTCTTTATTTCCTCCCACTCTGATGCCGAGAAATCTTTCTTGGTCCAGCCAGGGCTTGGCTTTAACACTCTTGATGGTACTACAGTCGTAGCCTCCTGTAAGGTCGAAGAGAAGTCTCTGCTGAGGGGAAGTGTCTGTATCAGGCAGTTTAGTTTTCTCAAATAAAGTGCAAAGCAAAGTGTAAGATGCGCTCTAGAGGGAAGAAACTCACAGTATTCTTAAATGATGCTGACAAATTCAAGCACAAGGCCATTTCTACGAGAAACATTGTCTTTTAAAAAACAGAACCACCATCTCAGGAGAGATCACACATGCTCTAGCACAGACACCCAAAGTAGTCTGAATCTTTTACTCCCAACATGATCTGATAGCAACCTGATATCGTACCTTATTTTCTGTTTGCCAGAAAGACTTGTTCATGATGTATGTTTTTTTAAACAGTTTACCATGTTGGTGTTTTTTCTCCATTAAAAAGTCACTATGTTATGAGCCAGCTGCAGAGCCCCAGTTTACCACGAGGAGATGGGGACTGAGCAATCGGGTACAGACAGGACAGGCTCAGTGAGTGTCTCAACTGGAATTTTTAGAATTACTGTTCTCAAAAACAATCAATGCTTTTTGATATAAAGACATTTGTCTCATTAAATCCTGTGTTTTTTCTCTACTGAAGTGGATTACATCATTGGAGTTCTGGAATAGTTAATCAGATATTTTTATTTTTTTTTTCTGGAAGCAAGGACATACTCCTTTGAGAAAGAGTTTAAGTTTTTTTTCTTTTATAAATTCTTAAACACTACTTATTTGAACATGTTTGCATCAGTTAGTATCATTCTCCCCTGGCACAAACTGAGAAGCAGAGGAACAAAGAGTTGAACTGGCTTGACAAAGGTAGTGGGAAAATAAATTTATTTGTAGAAATCCATTCACTAGCTGAGAGTGAGTAGCTTTTGCCTACAATCAAAAGGTTTTTGGGCTGGTTGTCATTTTATTTATGCACTTTTTGACAGACTGTGCAAATCTACCAGAATATACTCGTCGTTCATAAAAGACAATGAAATATCAAAGTGATATAAAAGTGTTTATACAAAAAGTGCATAAAAATATTGCTATTAATATTGACAATGATTTATCTGCTGAACTGTACTTTGCATAATATACAGTCTGATCTTTTTCAATTACTTTGATTGGAGGTTCATCAGTTAAAGGAGCAAAGAGTAAATATCAAGGAGCTGAATCACAGAATATTGAAAAGGTTAAAACAAAACCAGATGCTACTACAACACAGTCGTTTGGACATACAAAGCACTGAAAGATTGTAACTGGTGATCCCTTCTGCACTGTCACATTAAGGATGGTGACAAGAACAGAAAGAGGAACAGGAGCCTTGGATTTTGCAACAGTGGAAATGAGAACAAATGAAATATTTTGAGCTACTCAAGGTCATATACACCAGGGAAGAGCAGTGTATTGTATGGCATTCCCTGGCCTTCTAAGTGCATGGAGTTTAAGGCATGCTCCTAAGCCTCATCTAACTTCTCTTTTGATATAATCTCCCAAAGTACGAGTATTTTTCCAAATAGAAACTTTTAAATTTATGGGTCCTCTTTTCCACAGAACAAATTAAAATTTAAGCAGGAACATAAGCACTTAGAAACAAGAAATATTACTCACACCAGGCTTTTTCTAATGAATTAAAAAAAGCATTAAATATTTACAAGAAAAATGAGCAATTTTCAACATAAGGATGATTGCTACTCTTCCACAAATGAGTACAGTTGCACATTATGTGGTCTATAATGTATTAATTATAATGTACAGCTATAAATTTCAAGCTTGAGGGAAATCTCTAAGAGGCAAATGCAAGATTTCATTGGACTAAACTGCATCTTGGGACACTGCAGTCATGAGAACATGTTCTTAGTAAGTTACATGATGCAGCTGCTATAGTTAAAGTACTGCCAAGATCAAACTGGATGTTGTAAACTTTACTTCAAAGACATAATATTGAAAATATATGCTCACCACAATGTACTAAAACATGGGATATGAACTTCTCTTTATCATAAAGTTCCTCGTTCCTCAACAAGAATTTAGTTGCCATGTGCACAGTAAGTCGCATCTGGTGTAGACGCAATTAATATTTTCATTTATGCCTACCCACATTTACACTAATGAAGAATGGAAAAATGTAATAGCACTGCAGAGTAAAGAAGAACCATACTCATCCATCATCCCTGGGGTATGGCTGGATTCTTCTCGAGGCAGGTTAGATCTTGTCCCTCTCAATGACTGGTCTCATCGGTTCAAGCACTTCCAAGCAGATGAGCATTTGTGATGGTTCATGGCTCTGCAGTGTACTGCAGTGCTCATTTCTGCCAAGCCGGGACTTCTCACACTTCATTATAAACATTGGTAACAGATACAGTGGTTTCTTTAGAGTAACTGGAGAGAAATGGTCACTTCTACTAAATTATTTACCTGGGATACTTGTCTACCTTGAGATAGGTCTTTGACCATTTCTACACAGTGAATATAAGGAAAGTCTAGATGAGCTCAGATGCAGAAGTCTTCGTGGCTGGCATCTAAAATCAGATGAGCCTGTAGATCTCACTTCTAAACCCAATAGGACTCATTGGCTTGGCTTGGCAGTGCTCTACAATAGGGTGAAATACAGCAGATTTTAACCTGGAGTATCTGAATTTATATGTGAAATGCTGTACCTCTTATTCAGGACTTGTTACTGTAAATCTTGAGTACCTTAAGCTTGCACTGCAGTATAACTCTCTAATATCTGCAGTCCTCCATGATGTATAAAGCTTTTTCCCAATAGCCAGGCATGATTCAGTTTCATCCAGAATAGTGAGAGAAAACCTTGAGCAAAGCTTTGTTGATTTGGGGGTATTCTTGCTGCATTTTCTTCTCTTCAGAATTTTTTAAGCGCTCCTATATTTTTAGTGAAATATATTTGTATGAACAGAGAGGAGAATGTCTAAGAGACAACAGATTATACTCACCATGTCTTGTAATTCAAGCTTAAAAAAATATAATAGAATCATAGACTCACAGAATGGTCTGGGTTGGAATGGACCTTGAAGAGCATCTAGTTCCAAACCCCTTGAAATGGGCAGGGACACCTTCCACTAGACCAGGTTGCTCAAAGCCTCATCCAGCCTGGATTGAACACCTCCAGGGATGGGGCATCCACAACTTCACTGGGTAACCTATTCCAGTGCCTCACCACCCTCACAGTGAAAAATTTCTTCCCAACATCTAATCTAAATCTGCCCTCTTTCAGCTTAAAACTGTTACTCCTCATCCTGTCATTCCACTCCCTGACAAATAGTTTCTCCCCATCTCTCCTGTAGCCCCCTTTCAGTACTGCAAGGCTGCTATTAGGTCCTGCCAGAGCCTTCTCTAGGATAAAAAATCCCAACTCCCTCAGCCTATCCTCGTATGGGAGGTGCTCCAGCCCTCTGATCATCTTCATGGCCCTTCTCTGAACTCACTCCAACAGGTCCATGTCGTTCCTGTGGTGGGGGCTCCAGAGCTGGACAGAGTACTGCAAGTGGCATCTCAGGAGAACAGAGTAGAGGAGAATCACCTCCCTTGATGTCACGCTTCTTTGAATGCAGCCCAGAATATGGCTGACTTTCTGGGCTGCAAGCACACATTGTGGGGTCATGTTGAGCTTCCTATCAACCAACACCCCCAAGTCCTTCTCCTCAGGGCTGCTCTCTATCCATTCTCCACCCAGCCTGTATTTGTGCTTGGGATTGCCTCGACCCACGTGCAGGACCTTGCACTTGGCCTTGTTGAACTTCATGAGGTTTACACAGGCTGACCTCTCAAGTCTGTCAAGGTCCCTCTGGATGGCATCCCTTCCCTCCAGCGTGTCGACCACACCACACAGCTTGGTGTCGTCAGCAAACTTGCTGAGGGTGCACTCAATCCCACTGTCCATGTCACCAACAAAGATGTTAAACAACACCAGTCCCAATAGTGACCCCTGTGCAACAACACTCATCACCGGTCTCCACTTAGACATCGAGCCATTGACCACAACTCTTTGAGTGCGACTACATAGTCATTTCTTTATCCACTGAGTGGTCCTTCTGTCAAATCCATGACTCTCCAATTAAGAGACAAGGATGTTGTGGGACGGTGTCAAAGGCTTTGCATATTCAGGGTAAAAAATTACAAGAGCAAGTATTTCTTCATAGCAGGTCTGTTTTAGATGTGGAAACTCCTGCTGCAGCAATTGTGAATTGATGAGCTCAAAAAACTAGCAAGATTTAAAGAAGCAATTAAGCAAGACTATCTTGTTATCCTAATAATTCACAAAAAAATTCTGGAAACACTTTCTCATCAAAGTTACGTCAATCTTTTCTTATTAGAAGCCAGAAAGAGAACTATGTAGGATACAAATTACCTGTTACCTATTACAGGGTTATTCTGAAATATCTAGCATCAGTCACAGTCACAGAAGACAAAATACTTTACCTTGAGTCTAAGCAAGTATGAAAAGACCGTTGTTCTTTCTGTGAAACTTTTTTTTTTACCAGTGTCTCTAGCAAACTAAAGTATTTTAACGAATTTGTCTGGCTGCTGTCTTCCAAACAAGAACAGCCAAAGGTTCCCAGTGAAGGACCAGCATGTTCATACAATACATAACAAAGACATTTTGAGTCTGGTACATTTAATTTTTTTTATCAGAATAATATATTTGGTATTGTGCTCATTTTAAATACTACATTGCTTGTCACACTACATTTGGCAATAGACCTCTTCAAATATATTTAACAAATTGTTCTATGATTAATAACTACATATAAAATATCTTCATTGAAATTAAAAAATCCATATGTATTTTCTTCATGAAATACAATATATACATTATGATCTTATAGTTTTAAGGTAAGTCAAAATTTGGGCTTAAACAAATTCACAGTGTCCATTTTACCTCTGTAATAAAAATCTTCACTTCAAAAGTGCCTGGATCCTAAACCATGCTTATGTATTTCCTTACATTGGGTTTATGGAGATCAAAGATTCTGCCATCATCTAGCACTAGACTGCAGATCCAAATTCTATATCACAATGATCAAATGCAAAGATTTTTGATTACTGAAAGCAAACTTTGGTTATTCTTGTTACCTCAAGTTCTGACCAACAGATTTTCTGAACAGGTTGTCAAAGGCGGATCTGCTTTGAGCAGTACAGTCTCTAATGTCGTCACTCAAAGGAACTGTGGTAAGTGCTCACTGCTTCAGAAAAGCAGGCCCAAAGTACCCAAGTGGGAACTCAAAATCAGTGGCCAGTCCTGGCCAAGGAAGATGGGCAGCAACCATCCAGAAGCCAAAAGGCAGTGAAGTAAGCGTCATGCTGCCTTCCAGCCTGAGATCACCCCAACTGCCTTCATTTTCCACACAATGGCTGACACAGAAACCAGAACATTTCTGCCAAAGACCAGCCAGTAGGTCATCCCAAGAGTCTTCAGTACCCCTTGCTGATTACTGCAGGAAATACTTCAGGTTATGAGGTAATGCTTTTTCATGATCAAAAGGCGAGTTATGAAACTGGTTATTCTGTAGCTCATAGTTTTTCAGACCAGCACACTAGTTTTCAATACAAACTGCTCTACTACTTTTGAAAACCTCATTTTCCTTCTCCTCCCTCAGAAGAAGCCTTAAAAGTTTCTAAACCCTGAGTTCCTTATGCCTGAGGCCCACAGGACATGGACTGTCCCACACACTCCATTTGTGGATAAACTAATGGGTCAAGCAGAAGGCTGAGCCGTTCCCCCAAGCCATGACTAACAGCCTCGGGGCAGGCCAACCCCCACAGCAGCTTCCATTGCTCTCCAGGCAGGACACAGCCCCTCGCCTCCACCTATCTCCACGTGATTTCAAAACCCGTTCTCATACACTCTTTTTTCCCCGAAAATACACAGTGATTTCACCAATATTTTTTTTTAAAAAGGACTATCAGTAAATCCAGCTAAAAACTAATCTAAACCCATTAAAAAATAACCTCCAACTTAAAAGGGAGAGGTGGAAACATTCTGATGCATTCCACAATAAAGAAGTTTCACAAAGCTAATTTAAAAGCCATTACTGACAAGCCATTTTCAGCCTTGTTTCCTAAGCACACAAGGCTATTATGGGTGCATTATACATCTTGATGCTCCTGTTACAATTTTTCACAGCCCTTTCACTAATTTCCACCAAACTTGAAGAGGAGCAGAGATCCCCAATGTAGTATATGCTTCTAACAGTCCCAGAATTGTTGATTGCCGGAAGAGAGAAACACAAATTACTGTATTAATTGAGGGAAAAATTAAATGGAATTTAGCCTGTATCTATCTGGAGAGACAGAAACCAGCAGACTGTTCTGCATGGACGTATTAGCTGGCCAGTCACACAACTATCAGCCAGACACAACATGGGCTACCTCTTCTCCAGTTTAACAGAAGCAGACATAGAAGAAGTGTTGCAGCAGGCAGGGTGGAAGCGTTGGAGGCTTCTGCTGCTGACATGGAGTGAACATTCTCCATTGAAGGAGTCCTAGGGACTACAGTGCAAAAGCTTTCTCCAGTGGTAAAAAGGATAAGAGATGCAAATCCATAGATGAGATTTCATGAACTTTTGGAACTACATGTTTTTGTATACTAAGGATAGATCTGAAAAAAATTCAATGACTTGAACAAGTTTAACTGTAGGAAAACATGGTTTCCACTGAATGATGTTCCCAGAATTCAGACAGAGGGTTTGCACCTAACATTTTAGTATTTTCCACCTTAAATAAACATTTTACCAGGTCTACATTCAAATCCCTACCCTGCAGTTTGTGAGTTTTAGTTCAAGGCATATAAGCTGGAGAGCTTGTGAATTCTGGAGCAGATTAGAACTTCAAAGATTAATTATTTTGGATTAAAGAAGGTTTTTTTCAGGCCTCAGCAATAGCTTTTCAATAAACTTGGTGAAAAATATTTCTTTCTTAATGCAGTAACTCCCATTGGAACCTAGGTATCTTTCAGGATAGTCCAGTGGTCACAGGGATAAGTACAGTAAAGAATAACACAGTGCTCTGAGTATTCTGATATCTATCTCTTCAAGGAAACGTTCAAATAAATTACTTTAATATCCTGCATATTTTTAAGAAAGGCAATTATTTTTTTTTTCCTCGTTGGGAATGCTTGAAAAATTTAATAGCTTTTTATATAAATACGTAAAAGCCTGGAATTTTCCTCTTCTGGTTCACTAAAATATATGTAAGAATATCTACAAAAGAAAATTTGCAAAAATAAACAGTTAATATGTAGGAAAAGTTTAGATTTATGCTTTTAATCTTTCATGACTGGGCTTATCATGATTCCACTGGAGTTCTAAGAGAGGTAAAGTGAATGCTAAAACGATCTCAAATCAACTCTTCTTCAGCAGGTAAAGAATAAATTAGTATCTTTACTCAAGTGGTATCTCCTCCCTACTGTAGACCCAGAGGATTTCCCATTGTGGTTTTTCAGTAAAGAATTGGAATAATTTAACTTCTGAATCTGTTGTAGAAATGTGAGCTAGACTTGAGAAAAACAGAAATATGGCTTTAAGTTACTTGTTAACGTTCTGTTGCATTTCTTAAACATTTAGGTTATCTCTTGCTTTCTTCTTCCTTAGAGTCAATTGACAGTTTTTCCCCAAGTTTCCTTATAAGTTCTGCTAGATCTTCAGAATTATGAGATTTTTCCTCAAGGAGTTCATACCGGAGACTTGAGATGTCCTGCTTAATTTCCTTCAGTTCACCTGTAACAGATGTCAGAAGATCACACTATTAAGAAACAAAGGAAAAAACTTGCATATCCAAATATCTCACATTTATCATGTGTTTTCTCTAGATTTCTTTGTTGAAAGAGAAAAAATGAATCTTCTGCCCATTGGTGAATGGTGGCTTCAGGATAAAAATATGAAGATGCAGTTCAGGAATCAAACAAATACGAAGGCAAAAGTGTGAGACACCACATTAGTTTACAAAAATTGAATGATCTGTTAGATGGAAGCTGCTGTTCTGCTGCAAGAGAGATCACACAACCATAGAATCTTTTAGGCTGGAAAAGAACTTTGAGATCACTGAGTCCAGCCATAAACCTAACACTGCCAAGTCCACCATAAACCATGTCCCTAAGCGCCATGTCTACACATCTTTTAAATACTTCCAGGGATGGTGACTCAACCACTTCCCAGGGCAGCCTGCTGCAACGTTTGATAACCCTTTCAGTGAAGAAATTTTTCCTAATATCCAATTTAAACCTTCCTGGTGCAACCTGAGGCCATTTCCTCTCATCCTATTGCTTGTTACCTGGGAGAAGAGACTGACACCCACCTCACTACAACCTCCTTTCAGGTAGTTGTAGAGAGCCAGAAGGTCTCCTCTCAGCCTCCTTTTCTCCAGGCTAAACAACCCCAGTTCCCTCAGCCACTGAAGTGGACACAGTATTCGAGGTACGGCCTCAACAGTGCTGAGTACAGGGGCACAATCACTTCCCTAGTCCTGCTGGCCACACTGTGCCTGATACAAGCCAGGATGCTCTTGGCCTTCTTGGCCACCTGGGCACACTGACAGCTCATATTCAGCTGCTGTCTACCAACACCCCCAGGTCATTTTCTGCAGGTCATGCAAATTGGGGGTGCCTGAGTCCTCTTGGCCAACAACAAGACCTCTCACTGTCCAAAAGAGAGTGCTCCTCTTCTTTTCCTGCTGCACTGTCTTTCCAGCATCAGAGAGGTGCAAACAGATGATAATGTTTCTGTGAAGTGCATTCACTAGGAATTTCCAGCTAATAAATCACACCAAAAAAAGGCTGAAGCATGTGTACCCTCATATATGAATCCCCAATAAGAACACATATCCACACGAGGGATAACTCATACAAGAGTGCTCCAAACCAGTTGCTGCATTAAATGCAGCCTCATTACAGGAAATGTGCGGGCATTATTAGAAGCAGCAACCCTTTTTACAAGTAGTCACCAGATCAGTGATTTCTGATGGGAGAGCAGAGAAAGCCACATCTCTTCCTTAACTTCAATTTCATGTTAATTTTACTTCTTGCAATTGTAAACATGTCAAGTGGATTAAGTATTTTGGAAATAATTTTTTTCAAGTGGCATATATAACCACTTTAATTAGTTTGTTTTGATTCTCTGATTAGAAGTAAACATACAATTCATCAACATACTCACCTTCGTTGACTTCATCACTTTCCTTATCTATCTGAGCTTTCAGTACATATCTTTTAATGAGACGCTTCATTATTTTCTGCAGAAAAGAAAGAAATTAAAAATAAGAGTTTTCTTAGTTGGACTTTCTCGTATTGCTATGACTCTTCAAAATATGAGCTCTGTTACCTTCTGCTACATTCAGACATTTCAGTGTAGGACTTGACAGGTTGAAGGAATATAATGTAAAAATCTCTGCTTTCACCTACAGTAGACATTTAAACTTTATGATTCTGCACATATACATGCATGAAAGTTAGAAAACTAAACACATCTTATGAATGTTATAATTCATGAAGCTGAACCTATAACTGGAGTCTATGAGAATGACTAATACAGCTGCAGTTTTGATCTCCGTGTAGGTGAAACAATCTAGCCTTTACTACTACCAGAAGATGACAATGACTGATTATCAGTGCTAATTGCTAAACCCTTTTTGCTATCAGCTTAATCTATTTTTATATTATATTTGATAAGATATCTTTTCCCAATCTGAGGTTTAGAGAAAATGGGACCCACAATTCTGAGAATCATTTAAAGCATCTCAGCTGGGACTCATATAGGCAAATACAGATATTTTGTAAGGTAAATATATGTATCTGTGGCAGTCACCTTTAATTCCCTCTCTATACAGAAAAAGTAAACCTGAGAGCACAGTTCATCTCAGAAAACTAAAATTGATCAAATAAGTCACACCATTAGAATGACTACCCTCTCTGCTAATAATGAGGAGAACCTAGGCCAGCAAATTTAGATGTAAATTTTACTTTTCCAGGAAAGATTAATTCCGCCCCTGATTTTCACAATTGTTCAGATTACTTGAATAATAACAGGGTATCTAACTACCTCTGAGCATCTATCTTTGGGTTTAATATTTTCATATAGTGTAACCCATGACAACACAACAATGTTTGGTTTTCACTACAAGGCAGAAAATATACGTAGGTTTATCTGTCTGCTTTTGTTTCCACAGTAATAGACCTGACCAGAGGTGGTTGTGAGGTGAATCATCCCAGATTAGTGGTTCCAGACCATCATTACAGTCATGCTTGCGAGGTCAGAAGCTGTACCGTTTATTCTAATAATCCAAGAATGTTTCAAATAGAAAGCCACACATCCTCACATTTATGGGATAAATTTGCAATCTTAATATCTATCAGTGCATCATAATGAAATTGGCTGTGAAAAAGTCAGGGAGTTTTTGAAATGGACTTGTGCAGACATTGTGTAATGTAAGAGTGGAGCAGAGCTAGCCTTGAAAAACTTTTTTCTGTCTTATGGTTAAAACAGGTGTACTTGTTTTCTGTCCCCTTTTTCATTCAGATGGTCTTCTATTGTCCAGGCAGCTCTTGCTTGTTCCTTTCCACCTGCTTTATAGTATTACAGGAAGGAAAGGAGTACCCTCTGGACCAGAATTGCTGAGCTTTATGTGGGCTGTTCTGGGTCTCTTTATACTTAACTGCACAAAGGCTCATTGCAGCTGTTTAAGAGGCAAAGAATAAACAGATGGTATTGATAGCATAAAGGCTGAAAGGCATTTGCAGTGCTTGATGTATTAGAATATAGAAGAGTGGCACAATAAGCTGAGCTGTGTTGGCAGATGGAACAGGAAGATTTTGGGTTTTCTTAATTCACACTGTGCAGCTGAGGACTCAACCTGTCTCTAAAATTAACATTTTTTGATGCGCTTTAAAATATTGCACTATAAGGGTAGCACTTAAGAAACAAAGAGGAGAAAAAAACACCCTCAGATTGTACTGCAAATAACTAGATCATTGCATTTATTTCTGATATATACAAGGTCTGTAGATTTATTCTTGATTTATGCTGTTTAACATAAATTCAAAACTGTCCCCATGCTGACAGTCTGCCAGTTCTAATACGTCTTGATTTTGTTTAAAAATAAACTGGTTTTTACCTGGTATTGCCTTGGAGGATTGTTTAAACTGTTTAAGTGGATTTCATCAGAGCTTCTTATACTTGATTGCTTCCTTTGACCAAGCTGAAATGGAAACATTATTTATAGTACAAAATAAATAGAAGAACAATATGGTTAAATTACCTCATGCATGTATCATGTGACAGAACATTAACTGTTAAGCTCAATTTGGGGAGTATTAAATTACTGTGATAAAGTCCTTATACCTGTGCAGAATTTAATCACAAGAGTTGAATCAAACCTTTTCAGACTCACTAGCATTTCTCACTAGGAAAGTGAGAACTGGGAGGTTTTCTCCCTTTTCTCTGCCTCTCACCTGCTTCTAACATGCCCAAGGGACCAGAGCAGAGCAGCCACCTCCCTGCAGGCTTTCCCTTGCACCCCAGATGCACTGGTGGGGGATCCAGGTCAGGATGAAACAGCACTGGTGCAGCACTGCTTTGTAGGCAACAGATGAGGGAGAGTCAGGGCAGGGTGTGGGAGAAGCCAAGGAAGAAGGAGAGGTGGCCGCGCTGCCCCTTTCCTTTCTTTCATAGCACTTGCCCATAACTAATGTGACCTCCACTACCAGAAAATACATGAGTGGTTTGCTTCTCCCCTCACATGCACTAATGGCTGAATGCAATTTATTATGCAGTTCATGCCAGGGACCACAAATTATCAGATGACGGTTTTTGAGTGGCATCTTCTTTACTACATGTGCTGAAAAGAAAGGGTATCACTCCCTGCTGAAACACCAAGGATGCAATTTGCAGGCTTCATTACCTATTTACACCTTTGAGAAGGCCTAAAGCATCATAAAATGGTGAACTGAGACTCAAGCTCAATGACTAGGCTGAAGCAAGATTGAATTGCTACTGTCAAAACAAAATTAATTATATTACTTTAGATTGATGATGCAGCCAGTTCAATGAGTAGCAGTGCAAGAAATTAAAAAACGTGAAATATAAATCATGATTGATCTGCTTGAGGAGTAAGTGGGACTGTTACTGAAAAGTCAGTTGTCTGTAATTATACATGATCCAATAATTTTTTTTTACTGTTTTAAAACACAGGGCTATCATTGCAGTGTCTCAGATCCTGTGGGACTGTGTTGTACTTCCAGGGAGGTTCTCTGTGTTGCTTATCTCTGTATCTCAAAGCATCGAGCACCTACAGATAAGCAAACTGGGGCACTTTGAAGCATGGCTAGTAATATGTGTTAAATGCTGGGATATAGTTTGATGGGGAGGAAAGCAGGGGAGGGTTAGGTGCTTCTGCAGCTGTACAAGCACATCAAGGGGGCCCACAACACAATGCCTGAAGTTAATGGAGGCTAAAGCCTTCATGCAGCCCTTTCTCCTGAAACTGAAATCATTATAGCCCCTTGAGGTATAACGGGAACTTCCCACGTTAAACTTTGACAATAAATGGAAGTAGGAGTATAGAATATGTGATAAATATTCACCAGATGTAAATTAGAAAACACTAAAACATATCAGCAAAGAGCTTTACTGGTTCTTTGTTCTAACATACATGTACTAACACAAAGGCTAAAATAAAAAACCTGGGAATTGTAAAGGTATAAAAAGGCTGAATGAGGCATCAGATTCAGTTGTTTAACCAGCAATAAGGACATCAGTTGTCAAATTCTCAATTCTCTCAGTTGCTGCAGACCTTGCTCCTTAAAAATCTAGTTTTCTAGAATCCCAAATAACTTTATATTCACTTTAGCAGTAAAGCAAATAAGTCCTAATGAATCTGCAAACAGGTAATAATTTAAATATTTTTAGATTTTGTGTAGCATTTAACAGAAGCATGGAACGGTTTTGGCTGGAAGGGACCTTTAAAGATTATGTAGTCCACCCCCCTGCCATGGGCAGGGACATCTTTCACTAGATCAGGTTTATACTTTGATAACTTTTCCTGAAGAAAGATTACACTTATTGGTAAAATATACTGATTTGCAATTAATCTAAAGTTTACACTGAATTTGGCATTTCTTTTTGTTCTTTAGAAAGATTCACAATATCTGTATACACATACTTGTAAAAACATTATCCATCTATCCAGACTATGTTTATTTCACTAAACAAAAATAATTATAAAAGATAGATAGCAATATATAAATATATAAATAATTTATATTTATCTCTAACATATTAATCTGAATTTGGATGGAAACTGAATTAAAGATGTATAAAAAGGGCAAACTATTCTTACTTTTTCTTGCTTCAGTAAATCTTCCTTAAATGTTTTGAATAGATATCTGAAAACATAAGTTTATCTAAATGTTTTATCTTAAACTATATATCTGATTTATAATAAAAAAATAGTGGCTAAAGAGGTTT
>NW_010120215.1:360-1161 GCF_000699245.1 Pterocles gutturalis | reverse complement strand
GCCCAGGAAGGAGCTGTCCCCATGGTGCAAGAGACGGGACCCGGCGAGTTTTCCCATGCTCACAGGGAGCCATGAGACACCCACGAACGCCCCGGCTCTGCTCCTTCTGTTTCCTGTTAAGATTATTTATTGGTAATTTTTAAGACCACTTACAGACTCTGTTCACGTGCCAGGACCCTACGCAGCTTTTTCCCAGGGCTTTTTGTTTAATCAAAAAAAAATTTTTGTTTTAATCATTTTCTTCCCACTCCTTCCTCCCAGTCTCCTTTGGTAGCTGGCAGGGGGCTCACACATGGTGCGGAGCACATCCTCCCTGCCCACCACCGCCGGGGCTGTGTCCTTGTCCCCACGAGCAGGACTGAGCATCCACAGGGGGATGATGGGGGACAAAACCCCCCTGAGCAGTGTCCAGCATCCCTGCAGCCACCAGCCAGCCTGGGATGCTCCCGACAAGGGGAGCTGGGGGCTGCCTTGGGGAGCAGGAGGCAGCTCCCCCCCGGATGCCTGGGAGCTGACATCGTCTCTGGCAGCACGCAGCCAGCGATGGAAGGCGCCCGCATTAATCACTCCGCACCCGCCCGCCTCGTTCG
Organism: Pterocles gutturalis; assembly: GCF_000699245.1. Classification (NCBI taxonomy): domain Eukaryota; kingdom Metazoa; phylum Chordata; class Aves; order Pterocliformes; family Pteroclidae; genus Pterocles; species Pterocles gutturalis. Next base: position 571 of record NW_010120215.1, on the reverse strand, counting down.
AGGAGCAGAATCCATCCTGACTCTGGACCAGGAGGCAAAGAGCAGCTTTGGGTTGTTGAACAGGACCAAGGCAATGCCTTGACCCGGTGCAGCGGTCTGGTGGGGGGGAAAGGCTGGGAATTTCAGAGGGAAAGCCTTGCAGGTAGGGCTGGTGCCGGGGGTTGCATCACTCCCCCTGCGAGCCCCCCGGCTGGAATCGTTTGCTCGTTCA
>NW_010120215.1:0-345 GCF_000699245.1 Pterocles gutturalis | reverse complement strand
GCTGCGCAGCTGGGAGTGATGGGGTGCCCGGTCCCTGCCAGCTTGCCTCCCCTGGCTTTCACTGGCCATTGCCACTGCTCATCCCTGGGTGGGTGGTGGGCACAGACCCCCCCAGCAGGGGTCATCGCTGCCCACACATCAGCACAGCCTGCGCCCCATGCCCCTGCCCACTGCAGCCCAACCAGCCCCCGCACACCCGTATTGCCCCCACTCCTGCTTTGATGTCCCGGGCCATCCAGGGCCGGTATCGCCGCCGCCGGGGGCCGGGGGTGTCAGACAGGTTCAGCCACACATTTCTGCCTAATGAGAAATTTCCTTTCCCCTGCGCTCAGCTGGGTTTTTTTT
>NW_010120214.1:143174-151263 GCF_000699245.1 Pterocles gutturalis | reverse complement strand
TGCCTCCTCCAGAGCCGGCTCTCCTTTCAGCTCCTCTGAGAAGTGCCCTGGGTCTGATGTTGGTCCCTAGTTGCGCACTGGGAAGTTTTTTATTGGGGTTAGAGGTGTCTCGGTGTAACTCGGACTCCTACAAGCCTGAGTGTGGGCTGGCGTGAGTGAGGTGGGTGGCTGCATGTGAAACTGGTTTGGCTTTCTACCCTTAAAATTTGTACAGACGTGCTTTGTCTCAGTGTACCTCGAAGGGCTTGTTGTTTGTTACTGGCCACATGGTTTGGAATCATGCTGTTGTCTTCTCTTGTAGCTGGATGGATTTTTTAAGGGTTTGTTTTTACTGGAAACAGTGTGGTCAGGGTGAAATGAGGAAAAATGAGAGGTGTAAATACAGGACACTGTATCATGCCTGTTGCAGCTTGCTGGGTCTAACAGTTGTCAAGAGTCTTTCTCTTCAGGTTTTGTCTTGAAATAACTATGAAGTGAGCAATTAAAAGGGTGCAGCAATAGGGAAAAAGGAAATACAGCCAGAACCGAGATTGCCAATTCTTTTCAAAGCTTTTTCTTTCTCTTTTTGATAGAACTGCATGTTGAAAATCAGCGTTACACTGCCCCCTGCTTGCATAATTAGAAATATTATTTGTTGCTGTCGTCAGTAGTAAAAATTTATGAATGAATAGGTGTTCCTCTGCTGTGTTCTCAGGATGATCTGAGCCTGAGTTCTGAAGTGCTTCAGCAGTGAGGTTGAATTATTCCTAGTTCCCAAAGCCAGATTTAAAAAAAAAAAAAAGTAGGTCTGTCTCATTCTTGTCTTGGCAGTTCATTTGGTGGCCAAACATGTTAATGAATGGACAATGGGAGAGAATGTGAAAACAGTCTTGATTTTTTGGTATATCTGTCTCATGTGTGTTCTATTATATCTTAGTAATAATCAGTCATCTTCACAACCATATATTAAGAGGAAGGAGAAAAAAAACCTGAAACAGTACATGTATTACAACACGAGAAGAAATTTAACACAAGAACCAAGGTGTTTATTTTACAATCTGTAAAAAATCCTGCTATAAAGCATCTTGTATTAGTGAATGACATTGCTTTGGAATGGGAAAGAAAATGTTGAAGCAGGAGGGTGAGACAACTGAGAAGCAATGGATGGGTTTTTCTGAAAGATAGCTGGCAGAAAGCCAGGTTCTATTTCCTTTTTTTCAGACCACAAGCAGAGCCACCTCCTTTCTAACAGACATCAGGGAGGACATGAAAATTTAGATGTTGGTAAATATTTGGTGGTCTGTCCTCAATGTGTCTGGGTTATTGGCCTCAGATGTTATGCTTCATGACAAGAAGACGATTAGAGTGTTAACGCGTATCATTCATCAGCATCCTTTAATGACATGAGAGGCCTGGTTTGTCTTCCTGAATATATCTCGTGCTGCCATTTCTTAAAGGGATTTGCAAAGGTGTGGTTTTGCCGATTGTACCTGTACTTACACAAGGAGAGAGGATTTTTTTTTCGAAGTTTGACCTTGAATTATCATTTTCTTTCATCTATATGAGCAGTGGGAATGGTAGGGAGGGGATATTACTTCCTGGAACTGTTTCATATGACTGCTCTGCAAGTGAATGAATATCTGCCTGAATAGAGCAAAAAAAAAAAAAAAAAATCTATTAATTGTCCCTAAATATGTATGTAATTTTTCATGTAGGTGAATTACCATATTGTTAACAGCATGGAATTAGTGTTTTGAACATCCCAACATTAAATAAAATGGCACTTAAGGTTTTCAAAGCATAGAAAACTTTGGAGTAAGATGCTGTTAATTAAGAGCAACCACACCAAACAATACTGAATTGGACATAGAAAGTCAGCAATACGTGAAAAACGATACTTAAAACTTTTGTCTTAAACGATAACATCTTGACTTAAGGTAAGATTTCGAAGATTATTTAAGATATTGGAGGAAGAGAGGGTATCAGAGAGCTCTGGTAATACATGCCTATGCAACATTTGGAATGTGAGAGTAGCCTATTGCGTACAGGACAATAAACCGTGTGCAGTTGAGTTCAGCCTGTGCTCCTGACCTGAAATCTGGCATCTGCTTCAAAATATGTTGCAAGTTTTTTAGCTAAAAGTTGTAACATCCTACTATTTTTGCTCTGAATTATTTGAGTTACTCTTTTAAATTGATTTATTTCTATATCAATTTGTATCTGCTTGTAGAAATTAATTTCCTTGATTCTTGCTCATGTTTATAGCATGTCTTTTGATGATCAGGTTTTCTGTGTGGGAGCAAGGGTTAATAGAGGAAAATGGTCCATTTGATGTATAAAAGCTGTGTCAATTCCAAAGAGGCCTCAGGAAGTCTGCAGCTTTTATGTGCCCTGATTCTTTTTAGAAATATTGATGTAAGTAGAAAGAAAAATAATAAGTGAAGTGTCAATGTGACAGTTTCTGAGGCTCTGCAGGAACCAAGGGTAATGCTTTCAAAGCTGCTTTCAGAAACTTAAATTTCCTTTTCAACAAGACAGAGTGAATGTCTTGTCAAAGCCTAGTCTGATGGTTGCTTTACCCAACGTGGGGCATAGTAATGGTTACATATGCTAAGTTTTTTCCATAGTTTCTGGACAAAGGAGTCCATTGGAAGGGCACAAGGAGACTCCTGCCAATCTCTCTCCAGTGAGTGAAAGCAAACCCAAAGTGTAGCCAGAAACCATAGGTTCCTAAAGCTGCCTTTTTGTGAACACCCTGCTCAATTTCTAGGCTTTAAGACAAGTAAAGGTTGACATCACCTGAGAATTCCAAAATTGCCATGGTACCTAATGCACAATGATTTCAAGACCTATTCAGACTGCACATGCTTCAAAAACTCAAGCAGATGCTATTCAGCCTGTCCCACATGCTTTTAAAGTTCTGGTTCAAAGCCAAGTGTAAAAACTACAATTTATCCTCTTAAAGCATTTAGGCCTTTGAACATTTTCTCAAAGCCTGAGCTCTAGATGGGAGCCCTGCCCCTCCACAGGTCCTTGTGTGGGACTGGAGAGGCAGCAGGAGGTCCTGTGTGGGGTAGTCTGGAGCGCTGTGGGGAGGAGGATCAAGGAGAAAGGATGTTTGCTGGGGTGAGCTCAATATGAAGCAGCCCAGCTTCCTTCCTATGTCTAACATCCTACATGTCCACAGACCAGTTAAGAGAGTGTGGTTGCAAAAAAAAAAGGAGTTTCAGCTTCAACAGTGTTTTCAGTGACACCACGTTAAGAACCAATCTCATATTACGCCCTGTTCCCTTTTCAGATGTTGAGAGTCTCAGCACCCAGTACCGTCAGTGCAAGCTGCAAGGACCTGCTCTGAGCCACTTTAATTAGAAACTGTGATGCTCCCAGAGGGTGATTTGTTAAGAGCTAAATCACCTTTCAGAAACTTCTGTCCTTCCCCACTCACTCCAGGAGTCCAGACATCATATGCCTCCTTCAGCTGTGTAGAGCTGGATGCACTTTGCTGCAAGCAGCGCTTAAGCCCTGAAATTTTTTTGTTTTCTTTTCCTATAACATTTTCTCTCAAACAGCACTGCATACATTGGCATTCTTTCCTGGAAAAACACAATATTTAATTGCAGTGCCTGATGAGTTTGATCACTAGCTATCTCAATAAAATATGCAAATACAGAGTCATTTCGATGCAAAGCACCTTTAAACAAAAATGGGGAGATAAATGCAATCACGTTACAATTGCTTCTTTTTAAGAGAGTACATTACACATACTCAGTAAATATGATTAGTTCTAAAACTGTCTGCACATAACTGAAAAGCAGGCTAGAAAAAACTGCCAAGTACTGTCATGACATTACAGTGTAGGGTTTGGTCTCTGAGATCTTCAGCTCCTGCATATATTACTCTTTGCATTACCACTTCTCTATCACGATTCATCGCTCAGGTCAAACATAATTATAACTTTCTTTTCAGAACAGGAGTTCACAGCTGAGCGTTTCTTGTAAAATTATTCAAAGTTAAAAGTATAATTTTTTATTCGTCTCTTATTCTCTATAAAGATGATAAAGTGCAATAGCTGAGATATTGATCTTCTCTGCTCATGAGCAAGGCTGGGGGTCATCATTCGTCTGAGGTGAAGCCCTCTGAATTATGGTCCTCTTGCCCTTACCTGCAGGCAGTGGAGATCAACCCTGTGCTGTAGAGACATCCCTGTAGAACACTTATTGTAAGATAAATGTTCTATAGTAATTATCCTTTCAGAGGGCAGGTGTGCTTTTCTGGTTCCTCTTTTTTCTGATGCAATTTCTGTTGCTGGAAAGAGCGTGTGAAACAAGTGCGTGAAACCAGCGCTCTCTCTGAACCGAAGAAAGTGAAATGAAGGTCCTTTTTTTTTGGCACGTGATTACATATACAACACACCAGAGCGAATTAGCTCTGGGTTAAATTCTAACCTCCTTTCTAGGGCAAAAATCTTAGAACTGGGCCAGTGGTAATATTTTCTATTGTTTTATGTTTACTTTGGGTGTAATTGTAGGGTTATCTGTCCCACCTATGTGGGCTCTTATTTAGATGTAATAACATATCAGGAGAGAAAAGCTTTCTAAGAAGAGAACAAATTATCAAGAATTATACTCAGACATTAGGAACATACCTAATAGATTCCTCACTGCTGGAAATGTTCCATATTTTTCAGCTGCTTCCAATATTGACCATTAAATTTAACTACAAATATAAGGTTGCCAAATGTCTTACCATACAACATTTTCAGAACATAAAAATATATGGATTTTGAACATCAGAAAAGCCCAGTGGAATTCCTCCAGCTTGAAGTAGTTATTGCAATTATCTACCCTATAATATTTAGGCATGTGAAATCCTGCCACACTCGTGGGTCATCACTGAGCACCTACTGGAGGTTGCTTAAGCTGTCACCAGCTCATCTTTTCAGGTCACTGAACATTTAAAGAGGTTTAATTTAACATCCAGGAAATCCCAAGACTGCAAATATGTAAAGTGCTTTCTGGTCCTATTAGTCCCCATTTAGTGCAGTCCCATTTCAGAACTGTTTATTTGTATATACGATCCTTATTTGAACTCAGAATTACTTTAAGTGCAGGTTTAGAACTTCAATGCTGTCCTGAATAGCTAAAGACTTGAGCTCCAGTTCTGAGAAGCACTTTTGCATATGGTTAAATACTTCCTTTTAAGCACATGTTAGTCTTCTTGACTTCACTGAGACTGTTTCTGAGATGAAAGCTAATGCTGGGGGGGTTGTGTGTGTGTGCACATGCATACATTTTTGCAAAATTTGTACTCCACTGAAATCAGTGGAACTTGTACTGTTGACTTCAAAGTTTACCCCAGGCATTTTGCTGCTTTAGAGACCTCTGTCTCCCTGTCAGTGTTAGATATGTTAATGGTAATTTTTTTCAACTGTTATTGTTTTCTCTTGTAGAAAACAATGCAATCTTGGGAATTAATTTACTTAACCGTTAACTCGTTATTCTTATGTCCCTCATCTCTATACACTTCTTCAATTTTCAACTACTTTATTGCTCCGTGGAGTATGGGATATATTCAGTTTCTTCCAGCTTTTATTAAGTTATACTGATGCATCAAAGCTTATGGGGAGAGGTTCTTAATCATGGACCTCTCTTTCAGCCATGTGCAGCCACAAAATGGCTTTCTTAGGATTTGTTTAAATTTTAATGTAGCTGTTAAAAATTTGTTGTAAAATTTGTTTGAAACTCTTCAATACCCGCTTTCTGCTCTAGATCAGCAAAAAAAGTGATGAATTAAAATTATAGATGTGTATGTACATGTTAGTTCCACAAGAACAGCTACCCTGAGAATTTCTGTGTCCTGGCACTTTAGGTATTTTAGGTTTCTGATACCCTTTGTTTTTCAGGAGTTTTTTTGGCTTGTTTCCATTACTCTTTTCTTACGTATCATTGAAGGCAATGTATCTACTCCACTTTGCCTCCTGACACCTTTCCCTCTCGTCATTCATGACACCACTTTCAAACTCCAGTAGTACTTTTTCAGAGCAACACACAAACTTTTCATTCACCGAAGGTCAAAACTGACTTGGAGAACAGATGGAGTGTGGAAGGATGAACCTTTGCCACCTACTGATCATTAACACCTGCTTATTTGTTACATCTGCCCACTGCAGCTTAGAGGCTCCTGAAAATTTTACACAAGTGATTTAGGGCTTGCTATTGGACTGAGTGCAAATGCTTTTTGTGAAACAGGTGTTGTTTTTACTTTTTTACTCAGGATAGACATTCTGTGGGCTTAGGATGGCAATTAACTCCACGTGCTTAGACTCTAAAAGAGGGACTACTGCAATAAAATTAAAAAAGAAGAGCAACATTGAGATGGCACTGAATGGAAAGTATGAATGTTTTGAAAATACAACTAGATTTCAGTTAATTTCATACAAAGGTGTGTTTACTCCCCCTTGAGCCCACTTGCACATAGCATAGGTTTCTTTGGGAGTTCCAGAGAAGGTAGAATAAGAATAGTTTGTCTCCATCCCACCAACTCCAAGCAAAGGCATTTCAGCCACATAATCAGTGAGGGAGCTAATGACCCTTTCTGATCTGCCCTGTGTGTGGTCAGATACCTGTGTTCTTGTCTTTCTGCAGTAGCTCTCTGAAAGATGCTTATTGAGGAGTGATGTGACACTAAATCACGAGTTATTCCTGTGCTTTTCAAGGCTGTTGGGGATATCATTCCTAAATACTGTGTAATGAAGTTCTAAACAATAAAAATGGAAAACAATGTGTTCATACTTGGGTTTTTTTTTTCTCAAGTTAAGAATGTAAACAATGCACTCTGTATCTTTGTTGAAATCCAGAAGGGTGTACAAGTCAGAAGACAACTTGTCTGTTGTTCAGAAAACTAATCTTTATTCCACAGGTATCCTAAATGATCTTGAATAACTGGCCCAGATCATGAAAAACTAGTAAGACCTGATCACAATGAGACATTTCTAACCTTATTTCAAGTTACTTGAGATTATGATTCTCTGAGAATATAACCAAGCTTCCTTTCTGGTTTTCTGCAGGTTGAGAAACAGCAATTATAAAAACATGCATCGAAGGCACACAACCCTTCGGGAGAAGGGCCGGAGGCAGGCCATCCGGGGCCCAGCCTACATGTTCAATGAGAAAGGCACCAGCCTGACTGCAGAAGAGGAACGCTTTCTCGATTCTGCAGAATATGGCAACATTCCCGTTGTGCGAAAAATGCTGGAGGAATCTAAAACCTTGAACTTCAATTGTGTTGATTATATGGGACAAAATGCCCTTCAGTTAGCTGTAGGGAATGAGCATCTGGAAGTGACGGAGCTCCTCCTCAAAAAGGAGAATCTCGCTCGAGTTGGAGATGCGCTTTTGTTAGCCATCAGTAAAGGATACGTGCGCATTGTGGAAGCAATATTGAACCATCCAGCCTTTGCACAAGGACAACGTCTCACACTCAGCCCCCTTGAGCAGGAACTGAGAGATGATGATTTTTATGCTTACGATGAAGATGGAACCCGGTTCTCCCACGACATTACCCCTATCATACTTGCTGCCCACTGCCAGGAGTATGAAATTGTTCACATCTTACTTCTAAAAGGCGCACGGATTGAAAGGCCACATGACTATTTTTGCAAGTGCAATGAGTGTATTGAGAAGCAGAGGAAAGACTCCTTTAGTCACTCTCGATCGAGGATGAACGCCTACAAAGGATTAGCCAGTGCTGCTTATTTGTCTCTTTCCAGTGAAGACCCTGTCCTCACAGCTTTAGAGCTAAGCAATGAACTGGCCAGACTAGCCAACATTGAAACTGAATTTAAGGTAATTTACCACTGTGCCTTTTTCCTGGGGATGTTCATAGTACTGCATGTTTTACATTTTTGTTCCAGGCTTGTTTGCCATTTGAGGGGGTAGGGGAGGAAACAGGAGTGACAGAAACTGCCAGATGTGTTAACTACACATAGATCCAGAGCACTGTGCACTTGCCAGTTAATAAATATTTGCAACTGAATACTGCATGTTATAGCAGAGATATCACCACTTGGAGTTTTCATGTTGCACACTGTGATTGCTTAGAATTTCTAGTT
>NW_010120214.1:107170-143143 GCF_000699245.1 Pterocles gutturalis | reverse complement strand
AAATTAGATTGTTACAAAAAATGGAGACTCATTTTTTTGTAAGAAAGGTAAGTCTTTTTAATTGAGTAATCTATTTTAGAGGCAGAGCTCTAGAGGTTGGTTTAATGGCTTGAGAATCCAGTACATCTAGTTCTGTTACAATGATAAAGGTTATAAATTATGCATTTTTGGTTCTCTGTAAAATAATTTAAATTGCATTGCATCTTAATGGTTTGGTACTGCATCTGTATATCATGAATTTCATGAAAAAGGAGGAGAGAGATGATCAGGATATTGTTATGAAGTCTATCATCATGCCAAATGTAACAGTGGAACTTGCAGAACTCTCTTACAAGTTATTCAAGATTTCTATTATCATCAGGAGTTTGTGCATGTCCAATGTCATTTGCAGTATTTCTCAAAGTCATTTGCATGACATAAATAGCATTGTCTCCCTTTCTGAAATAAATTAGTCATGAAAAAATTAATATTCAGTGGCTCAGTCATCAACATAAGACTGTTTTCTGACTTATGACTATTGTGCAGCTACAATCATGATCAGTGACACTGGGGTAATAAAACCTATGTTGTGAGTAAACTGGGGTAGGATGCCTGACAGGAATCCATTAGTTTTAATTTTGAAAACTATTCAAGTGTTAAAGCATCCATTTCAGGATTTGTAGATATATATATACTCTCCAATTTAAAAGTGAGAAGAAAGCATGTTCTCAAGCTGTTGCCTTTGAAACTCTGTAGTAAGTCTCCAACAGGAAAAAATACCCAAACTATTGAGTCTTTTTGGCAGTAATATTAGGACAAAACCTTGCAAACTGTTTTTACCCATGTGACTCAGAATTGCAAAGAAACACTAATTTAAAAGGGAATTTTTACTTGCATGGCATTCAGTCCTAGTGAAGCAACCTCACCAAGTTCTGTGGATCTGGCTGCTCTAATGAAGGTTACTCCAGTGTGTAAGTTCTGTGTGCTCACACCCACAGTTAACAGCATTAATAGCTCATTAATGTTGCAGCTTCTTTTCAGCAGAAAAATATATCTTGTGTGGAGAATGAGCTGCCTCAGTAGTGCACGCCTGTCAGTTCTCATAAAATCTGTTGCTACCTGAATCCCTGCTTTCGTTCCTAGAGCTGCCAGCGTGGTCTAAACTGGCACTGGCAGGTACATGAATCCTCCAGGAGCAAACAAACAAGCAATGAAATGTTAAATAGTCTCATGGTGGTTATATCTCCCCAACATTGGCAAATGGATGGGAGTAAATCGATACTGGAAGAATCATTAAAAACCCTTTGCCAAGTTATTGTATTTCCAGGAAGGCTTTCCAATTTCTTCGCCGTATTGGAAGGTTCTGTGCCAGCCACATCTACATATGTTAGTGAAGTACCTCAGAAGTACACATACCACTACTTTACTCCAAAGTTGTCACATTCTTTTTGGCATATTAATACTTGGAGAAAGAAGAAACATCTCAAGATTATAATGTATTCGTACTGTAGGAAAAAATCAGTTGTATGTATTTATGCAAAAATATTTCTTTTTATTAACATAATCGTATGATGTGGAATTGGGTATTAATAACACAGCAGGGTTTTTTTTTCACAGAATGTGACATTTTGAGAATTCATTTCTAGGAAAGAATGCAATTGCTGAAAATATTTTTAAGGAATCCACAAATAATGAAAATTTATTAAATCAGACAAGCTCCAAAGGACTTTCTTTTCATGCCTTAAAATGTTACTTTCCCCAAGTTTTTACTTTTTATTGTTGAAGTTCTGTAATTACCATTGGTGTTCAACAGATTTATAAAACTATCACTTGGGATTATTTCAGAATAGTTACTTATAAGCAAATTTAACAATACAATTTTCAGGAGGTACAAAAAGTCCTTGAAACGGAAGGACACGAGTAAGATTTTAACAATGTAGGCAGACAAATAGTAATTAAGGGTTAGATAATTTACCTCTGAAGAAACTCCTAGCATGAGCTAATTAAAATACAAATGCTGTGCCTCTCACCTGCTGCTTCCTGCCCTAAATCTCCTACGCAATAGCACTGTTCAGCACATCACACTGAGGAGCAAGTACATGCAGTATGTTTTTAGAGAACATGAGATTTTTTTTTAGGTGAATTGTGTCTCTGGACAGATACGAAAGGTGAAACAAACCAGCGACGTGAACCATTTTAAAGGAGAAAAGTTGCATTAACTGTGGTTGGCCACAGTTTGAGGGAGAGTCCAATGAAGATCACTAGGTGAAATCATTTTAGCCATTCTTTTTTTCCAGCGGCAGAAGCTGAATAGATTGTTCTCACTGTAAGTTGCTAAGATTCAATGGTACTAAATGTCTTTGCATGTGATTGCACATCACAAAGGAATATGGGAGTGTTATTAAGGTGAAAGTGGGAGTCTGGACAGAAGCTAGATCACACCGCTGGCCTTGAGCAGCCTTTCTGTCAACCGATCAATAGGTCTTTAATAGTAAGAGTAGATGTTCCAGCTATCAGTCTGGGGTGGATACACTGCCCTGTTGAACTCCTCTCTTGATGTGTTGGTTTTGGCTCAAAAGCAAGGTCAAGACAGTCAGCTACTATGTGGCTTCCCACATGCTGAAGAGAATAATAAGGGCGGAGGGTTGGAGCTGGAAGAAAGAGGGATACTGTCAGAGCTGATCAGTGCCCATGGTTTTGCTGGAGCAGACACTCTATTGGGTTACATCAGTGCTTTTTTGCTGATGAAGCCACAAAAGATGAGGATCTGTCCCAGTATTTAGAACAAATGTATAGTTTGGATCAACGTTGCTGTGCCATTATTTCAAATCAAATGTCAGCTTTTGCAATGCTTATTGATGAGGGGGGAAAAAACCCAGTGGAGTAATGCTACATTAGCATAGAAATTATTTCCTTTTTTCCCTTAAATTGTCTAGTGTCAAAGTCTTGCAAGAAAGTTTTCTTATTAATAGGATAAAACAAATTGCTTTGAATGATTTAGTCCATGAGTCTAGAAATAAAAAATCCTACAAAAAATTTTCTCTTACCCAAAACAAGATGAAAAATATTGAATTGGTGGTTTCTCCTGCAAAATTTAGCAATGTGACTGCATCAAATGTCCCAGCAATTAGCCTAGAAATGGGGTGGGCAGGAAACCCCTCAGAGGTGGATTCTTGAAATTTCAGAAAAGAGAGAAGTAAATGTCAGGGTCACTGTGTATGTTTGCAGGGCTTTACACAATGACACTCCTCCACAGCAGAGGAAGCTCATGCTGAAAAAAACAACCTTAACTCAGTGCTTTGCCATTTTTGTATATCCCATTTGAAAGCTCAAACTTAAGGACCAGTTCATGACTTTGTCATTCTTTCTTTGTTTAAAAAAAATAAATCAACATCCACTGGAGCAAGGGCAATACAGATCGGAGGCCTGTTTTAGTCCCCTGGAGTAGGCTCTTGGTCTATGTCACCCTTTGAAAGAGAGAGAGAGAGAGGGGAGCCTTCCTCCCTTTGGGAACTGGAGGGTTCCCAGCCCTGCTAGGCTGAAGTTATTTGTTTTGTCCCTCAAAATATCTTCATATTTCAATCACTGGACTAATGGCTGTTTTTCACTCTTCTTGGAAAACTACAAAGCACATTCACTTTGTTCTATATTTCTGTTTTAATTTTATTTTTGATTCCTAATTGAAATAAACCCCTCAGTTTCCCACCCAGTTGTGCCTACAGTCTGCAGACACATGGTAGCTAACGAAATGCCATCTTGGAATGTATGCAAATTATAGCTTAATACTTCCCAATCAGTTTGTCTATGTGCCATATTGTGTTAAGATATTTTACAGCTTCTGAGTAGAGCTGAGTGTTAAACATAGCTGACTTCAAAAGGAGATGTTACACATCTGAAGCTACGGGGCCATGCTGTGATTTTACTCAAATTGAAAGAAATCTGGAAAAAAATCCTTCTTTTAAAGTTGGCAGACCCTGAGTCATAAAGCAAATAATCCTTCTCTCATCTACCAATTTCTGTTTGTTTTGCTCGTGCCATTAAGCTTGAAGTCATTTCCAGTGTGAATAACACAGCCAGGATTTATCCATATGAACAAGTCATCACCCGCGAGCCAGGCTGATGAGAATTGCTCTCCTCTTTGGTCCAGAGAAATCCATCTTCCTCATGTCACCTTCGTATGAAACCATATGTAGGTGTCTTCACAGCTACCAGCTGTCCACAGCCAGGTGATTAATTTCTAAGACTGGGATATTAAAAGCAGAATCAACAGAATAATTTTTATTTCTCCATTTAACCCCTTAGGAGATACATTCCCAGCAAGCAGTATGCAGGAAATGCCTTTGCAACTGTCTTAACAGCAGCGTTGGGCTTAATATTATTAGACACATCCTGGAAACAGTGAGTGAAACCCAGAAGAATATCTCCGTTTACTCTTTTTTAAAGCCACGGCTGTGCACTCCTGTGTCTGGTGAGATCCCACTCTACACCCAGGTCTGCTTTACAGCCCTGCCTGCTCTCAAATGAGACTGCATGCTTGTGTATGCCAGGAAACAGCCTTGTGATGAAGGCAATCAGACAATTCATTCCATTTAGCAATCCAGACAGATTAAATTACAGAATCACAAAGAACGCTATGAAAAGATCTCCCAACCGTAAGTGGTAAATAAGATCTCAGCTCCTGTTGATTAAAATGTTTCTGAGGTCATGATCAAAACCACTACCTGGAAGACATATGGTGCATGGTCTTTGTTTATCAATCCTACCAAAGTTGTCTGTTCTTTTACTACAACATCACACATTTTGTTTGTAAATTATATGCCTTTTGCTGTTACTTTTCTCTAAGATGTTCTTTCTCTAAAAACATATTGGGATCCAAAAGAAGACCCTAGCTGTGAGCCTGCTCTGGTGTGCAGGTGAGCACCACATCCAGGCTCAGCTGGCTGATGGACCGCAACCGGCTGCTCTGCTATTTGTGGAGAGCGATGGCTTGTGTGGTAGCAAGTCAAGTGTGCAAATGCCTACAGCGACGTGCCTGCTAGGAACTGCTTGCTTCTTCTCTGGGGCTGCAGAGATGTAAAACAGCTGAGGCTCAAATCCCCAAATTCTCATGATGCTCGGAGTGGCAAAACAGCCCCAGAGTCTCAACGACTTCTATCCATCAGGGGTTCCTGTGGCACTGCTCTTGCTCCAGTAAGGCAGCCCCACCTTTTTTCCCACCTAAATATAAATTGTTAACTTCACAGGATGTGCTTCGTCTAAACTCCTTAAGAGAAATGACCTTGTAAATTTTCTCAGTATTTCTGGCTTTATCTCTGCAAATGAAAAGTTGGGACCAGATCCTGCACTTTGAGGCTGATGCTGTTCTGCTGTTGGACAGTAATAAGCACTGACATCTCTGGTTGTATCTTGCTGAGAAGCTGCAACTCTTTAGGGTTTCTGGTACTGCAGTATTGAAGAACAACTCCCAACCTCTTCACTTCTCCGGCCATGCGCAAATCATGAGTGTTGCTGAGGATAAAAGCGTCAGAGATTGTAAACTGCTGCTTTCCCCCTAGGGATTGCTAAACTTGGTGAAATTTGTCTTAATGAAACAAGTCTAACTCTTCAAATACAAAATAAATGTCAGGGGTATTTTAAAATTTGTAAGGAAATAAGATGGGATGGTAATAGAGAAACTCAGATATAAAAATTATGTGAAAGCCTAAGGAAACTTGGAAAAAAAATGCTGACTGCAAAAGTTGAACTCTGCGGTCATGGATGGGAAATATTCTAGTGTGAAAAACACATGCTGCATGGAGTTAATCTATTGCTTTTTGAAAAGAGTGATTAAAAAATAGGAAAGGGAAGACAACATTGGAAAGTAAAATAGTAGGAAGGGGAAATATTTTGTGAGAAGAGAGGATAGTAGTGGACTTGGAAAGAAAAAGATTCTTGAAAACCATCAGGCTGTAAACCAGCAAGACTGTACTTAGAAACTCTGCTTCCTACTCAAACTGAACTAACTCTTAGAATTATTTGCTCTCAGGACTGACCAATTGGAGATAGCACCTGAAACTCATCTCCCATTAAAAATGGAGATTGTCATGGGAAACTCCCTAATTAGCCTCATGAATACTCTTGTAAATCAATCACTTAATTTTTCTGCTCTGACCCACTCTTCCTTGAGTGATCATTCTATCCCTTCACAATCTCTCGCCTCTACACATGCTCTGGCAGACCTCTTGCTTTGATATTTTTGGGAACACCTCTTGTGAGTCATATTTATTATTTCAGCAAGATGCTCTTTGAGGCTTTAGTGTTTTTATCTGATCTTACTTTAGGTTTTCGTTTAATTTCCCAGAATTGCTCTCTTTTTTTCTCTGCTTTTCTTCCAGACAGGACTTGTGCTTTTTAAAAAGTTGTCTTTTTACTTGTGCGACCTCCTTTTTTTCTGCTGTTTCATTTTGCTGAGTTTTAGGAAGAGAAGACAGAAGGGAACTGCAGAAAGCTGGCCTGTGAAGCAGAATATGTTCATTCTCTTTTACTACTGTTTTTGTTTTTTTCCTTCATGGGTATGATCAATCTTACCTAGTTCCTGCTTTGAAAATTAAGCATCACTGTTACAAACATTTTTTAGTATATGAATGGTCACTGTTCTTCAGTGATTGCCTCTCACACCAGGTCCAGTACACCCTGGTGAACCAACTGCTATTTCTCCTCCTGTGAGTTTTCTGACAACAACTCCAAAAAGCAGCTGCTGGGGAGAGAAAGCCACCTCTTCCCGTTGCATCCCCTTCCTCTGTTATCTCCTCTGACTCTCGTTGCTAGATTTCTTGTTGAGAGAGCAGGCCACTGGGTTGTTTGCCTTTATCCCAAATTAATACCTGATGACACTGGACTTTGATGTAGCTGGGGCAGAATATCCCTTTCAGACCCTTTTTGTGGTGTCGTTTTTGTTCTAATGAGCTTGTTCTCTGCCTCTCCTGTTGGCTCTGTGCTGCTTCAGTGCCCTCGGCTTCTCTAAGGGAAATCCCTGCTGCCTCTGAAGCCATCTTGATATTCAAAGTCAAAAGGGTGACTCACTTTAGGATTTTTTTTTACGTAACTATGCATGATACCTGAGAAACAACAAAAATGTAGACCCTGATAAATGCATTTACACTGCTAGTGCACAGCTAAGAGTTGTTCTGCAGGAATGATGAAAACCGCTGTTTCCAAAGATATGTTAGTGATCTGCAGTCTTCTTTTCAAGTTGTTTGGATGCAAACTTTTCCAGGTCAGTCTTTAGTGAGAACATTATTTTTCCTTAGAGATGGGGTCAGGGATGTGCTTTAGTGTTTTTTAGCCTTAAAAAAAGAACGATGTGTTCTTTTTTTTCCCCTTCTCACCTAAAAGCCGATTTACTGCCTTGAAAACACGAGCATTTAGAAGCTATGATTCTTTTTTTCAGTTTTCACTTGTGCAAAGCAAATGCATAAGCAAGTACAACCAGTTACCCAACTCATAATACAGGAAAGAATCAAGCCCCAGTAAAGCAGGAAAACAGTTTTCCTATTATTAAAATTTTAAGTTATTGTTGGAACAAATTAGGTACTAAAATAAGGGAGGAAATTAAAAATGATCATGGAAATAGCCTGGGAGAAGGAGAATATTTTTAAACCTTGTGGTGAAACTGAGTGGGACTCACACGGTACCTGAGGAGCTTATTCTCCATGCTGCTCTTTTTCAGAGACAAATGCACTAGTAATTGATGGTACACTGAGTTTGCCTTGAGAGCTAAATTAATTAATTGCAGATATGTTTTGCATGGATGTGTAGCAGAGACTGTGGCAAATGGATGGAGAGAACCCTTCTGACCTCAAAAAACCACCAAATTTGTGACTCTTGCATTGTCCTCTTTAAATATTTATAAATTAAGAAATATCCTCTATATTTTGAGAGCTGTTATTCTAAGTGCTCTTTCTATGCCTGTTCTGTGATTAAATAATTTTCTGCCTGGCACATCGCCCAAGCAAAATGGTTTTAAAATGTTGCACGAGAAGAAAAATCTCCAAAGCTTTTCAGAGTGGTTCAGAACCGATGCCAAAGCTGTGACGCCTGGAGCTGTCTTGAAAAAAATTTGTATCAGCAAATGTGAAGGTATGTTAGCATCTGTCTATGTCTATTCACAGAAAAGCAGAGTAGTAGATGCTGTGATTCATAGTGAAGGGTGTAACTTGGCCATCTACAACCCACACCTGCCCCTGGAGAAAATAAGACTATTATTCATGGAAGTTGTAACTCTAGCAATAGGACTAACCACTGAGCAGTCACAGAAAATTGGATCCTGGCCATTGCCTACAAGGTCATCTAATCTACCTTGTGGATGATTGAGTGACATTGTTGTTAAAATCTCCCAGCTAAAAAAGAAAAAAGCAAACCTCTTCAAAAGTTGACAAAATACTTTCTGCAGGAAAATGTTATCTTTGCTTTCCCAGAGGAACAAGCCCATGTCACTCTTTTGAAAGAATGGAGAGGGGAAAAAAGATTCTTTCAACACATTAAACTAGACACAATGCATCAGTGTAAGAAAATCTAGTATTTTAATTAAAGCCTTAAGGGGTTTACTCCCCTCAAAAAATTGTTTAGAGGAAACTTTTGGCATTTGGAGATGGCAAGACAGGAACAACCCTGGAAATATTTGACTCTCCCAGACAGCACAGCAGGGATACTTTTGTTTCCCGTGATGCTACTGCACTTTGGCAATGCCTGTTTGCACACCATCAATGCAACGTTTATTACCCTTTACAGCTCCTTGGGAGGTAATTTCTAGTCCTTCTCAGTTAAGGATGAACAGCATTGCAACTGCAGCACTTACAGCTCACGGTTTCCAGTTTGATTGCATGTGACAGCCCTAATATTAGTGCAGGATGCTGGCTTAGGTGAGTACAGGCGTGATCATAAAAATATAAAATAATGTGAAATCCCCCTGTAATCGTAGTGGGAGAAGACAGGTGGATTCCCAAGCTGGGTGGGAAGGGGAGAGCAATGGAAATGGCATAACGAAGCAGCACAGCAGCTGCATGTCGATAAGTTTTAAGCCAAACACTGTGACATTTTAGCCAGGTAGAGAGATAAGTGCAAATTCCGTGATTTTGGCAATGATTTTCAATCCATGATTTTCAGGGAAAGTATTTGTGTATGTGACATTTTACATAGAGTACTGGGAACATATTGAACACATTTAGAAGTTTAGAGGTGATTTGTGTATGTGACATTTTACATAGAGTAACTGGGAACATATTGAACACATTTAGAAGAAAGGGGTTTAGAGGTAAGAGATCTCCTTTTCATCCTTCTTGAACCTGACCTTTTGGTAGTTAATACAAGGGGACAGTCTTTTACCTTTGATACAGACAATCTCTGAATATTTTGTAGTCAGGGTGAAGCATAATAAAGGTTGTAACATTTAATCAGGAATCTCAAGTGTTTTGACTAAACAGAAAGAAAAACTGATATGTGGAGATAATTTGTTGTGTGTGGAAGGGGTTTGTATGAAGGCAAGGTTAAACACAGGGTTAAACTAAGTTAAGTTACTGTGATATAAAAGCAAGTGAAATAAGGTTAGATTAATATAGTGCCCATGTGTGTTGTGGAGTCATATAAACCATGTGACCTGAGCAAAGGTCAGTAGTTAGCTGGTGTGAAGATTTAAGTGGCATTTAACTGGCTTTTGGAAACTCTTTCAGCGAAAGTGATTCAATGATACCTATTCCTCACCCTGTTCCTGCTTCTCAGAGACAAGGAGTTAAGAAAATTGTTTGGTTTAGAGATGGCTGATTTTAGGAATGAAGAGGATTTGTCTGCATTGTGTTAGTTGTTTGTGTGCAAGCACTACTCTATGACAGCTTTTTGAGTACAGATGCTTGGAAGGGTGAATCTAACAGTTGTAATGACTGTCGCAAACCCAGCAGAAAGGCAACAAATAGTTTAGAAACACTTTAAAAATTTATTTAAACATAAAAACTTTTAAGAGATAGAATCATAGAGTCATAGAATGGTTTGGGTTGGAAAGGACCTTAAAGATCGTTGAGTTCCAACTCCCCCTGCCATGGGCAGGGACACCTCCCACCAGCCCAGGTTGCTCAAAGCCTCATCCAGCCTGGCCTTGAACCCCTCCAGGGATGGGGATCCATCACAGCAAACAAACCCATCAGCAGTTGTATCTAACGGAGATTTGTGCCCTACCACAACCTTCCCCAGTGATCTGGACTGTCCCACAGAAATTTACCTTTGCCCCTCCAATCTCTAAGCAATAAAGGGGAGATGAGGTCTCCTGTGCTGCCTCTCACTGTTCTGTCCGCTGCCCGGCCCGGGTGCCCAGGGCCGTTCTGCTGGTGCAGGCAGACGGAGGCTGCTGCGGCAGAGCCAGACCACCCAGGACTGCCTCAGCCCCTCCGGAGAGAAGCAGCTCCTGTTTCTCTGCCAGCTTTGCTGCCAGCTGCTCATAGCACTATGATAAATAGGGGGAACGATTTGGCCGGTTGCCAGTGTTTAGTTAATGGTGACAGAGTGTTTTCCTTTCTTACCCACTGAGCGTGGAAGACAAAATGAGCGCTGGTATTCACAACTGGTGCACCTCCTCCATGGTAGACCTGCAGCTGGCTGTCTTCAAAGGAGAGACATGTTGGCCCTTTCCATTCTAGTCACTGGATCCTCCGCCATGGGTACACAGGTTGAACGACTTTGAGCTTGCCCTTACTAGCACACTCACCATTAATCTTAGAGAGTTTTCTCAGAGCACTTACTGATATAAAATTACATCGTAATGCAATTACCCTGCCTCCTCCCCTCAGCAATAAAAGGTACCAAGAGGCAGCATGCTCCAGAGAGCCAAAGACGAAGACATTTTTCAGAAAGACAAAATCAAGTTATTGGTGAGGAAAACAGACGGAAAATGATGCTATCACTATTGCAATATCAGCCCAATACTAGAGTGGTAAGCTTTGTGTTTAATTAGTAACACCAAATGCCCAAGCATTCAGCTAATACCAGCACTGGTTTTTAGGGAATAGTTAGGAGCCGGGTGGTTTATTATGAACAAGATGACTGGTTTCCAAAGGCTGCTGCTCATTATTCATATTGGGCAAGGATATCTACTGGAACTACAAATGAGCATAATTAGGACTATTGCTCTGAATAGAATAACAATCCGAGATCAGCAGATGGGAGAATGGAGTCAAGTACGTTTATCCAAGACACTGGAGGGAATTAATATCGTATTAATGAATGTAAACGAAGTAACACATTCTGAGGATCTCAAGTCCAACATTAAAGAGGATGCAGATGGGAAGTGATTTAGTTTAATCCCTCATTGTGTTGTTAATTGTTGTTATTGTAGATAATTATAATGAACTCATTGTCATTGCATCCAGGCAGACTATCCACTGGATTGTGGATAAACAGGAATGGTATACAAACAATTTTACATTGCCACAAAATGGTGCTAGGTACTTTAGTGCCTATGGTTTTTTGGCATTTACATGATCAAAAATGGCAATTTCCTGGAATATAACTCATTGCAGGGAACTTTACACCAGTGCAGCGTGGAAATTGCTCATTGCTAAGTGTATAATTTCATTGTCACTATCCAAGCCCCAGGATCTGGACTCATTTCAGAACAGAGAAATGTAATTATACACCTTTTTATATTCACATTTCTGCTTATGAAAGTGCTGCAGCATCACTTCTAAATCAGTTCTTCTTAGAGACAGGATGATGTTCATATGGTCAAGAGTGATCTGGGGCTGGGATCACATTTTTCTGGAGTTCTCGGTTGCTGCTTAGGTGCTGTGGGGACCAGAATTCCACCCACTGTGATGCTTGTGACCAGTTTTCCAAGGAGCTGTTGTTGCTGGACGTTGGGAATTGTGGTGGTTGGTTGTTTGAGATCTGCAAGGTGTACGGTTATTTTAATTATTGATGTAGGTGCATCGTGGCTCTCAGTTCAGCCAGCATTCACTTGCAGGCTGGATTTAGAAGTCTTTCTCCTCATATGCAGGTGCAGTTTGTAGCCCAAATTCCCATGAGAGGTGGGACTCATAGTGCCTTTGAACATATAACTGTGTTCCTTAAGCAAGCTAAAAATGACAAATGTAGCTGAGCTTAGGGGATATATGTAGCTGTGTTATGCAAACAATTGCTTTAAATTTAAATCCATTATTTTCACCCTGTTTTTCCCATCTGGTTTTCAGGAAACAGGGGTTTCAAGCAGCTGAGCTGGAAAGAGCCACACAGTTGAAGGAGAGAGGGTAATGCATTTAGTGCAAGGAAACTATTCAGTCTCAATTTGTAAGGAAATGTGGATCTTCCCCAGTGGAGCTTGCAACAGACAAGTCAGGAATGTAATGAGTATGGGAACATGCCAGAGAGAAAAAGTATGGATGGCATGTAAAATGAGCAGCTTGGCCCACAGGTAGCTTTTGTGCTTTGATACATCTGCCAGAACAGAGCTGCACATTCACTGCCTGTGCTCTTGTGTATAAGGACTCTGTTGAAATAGGTGGTGAGAAAAAGGAGTTAACCCCAACACTGCACTGGACTCTTCTCTTGTGAAACGTGCCTGGAGGTAAAAGAGGAATTCTTTCTGCATGAAGATAAAAGTAAGGTTGAGATAAAGGTTCCTCTAATGCAAGGGGCTTTTGAATTTTTTAAAATAAGAAAAGCTGTTTCTCAGTGTCATGTTCCCACACAAGGACCAAGCAAATATTTGAAAATAATGGTGAGGGATTTGGAGTCTTGCGCTGCATCACCATGAGCTTGATTTTACTGCTGACATGAACAGATCCTAAACTCTTCTTCACCAAGGGAATTAGCAGGGTATTATTTTGAAATGTGTAGTTTGTACTTAATTTAAGAGAAGCTGTTGAAAGGACACAGGGAGACAGACATCTCCTTCACTGGGTGTGTATACTCACTGCATTTTGTGTGCCAAAGCATTTAGTTAATACCTCTGTATAGCCTGTCCTGTTTATGTGACATCCAAGGACTCAGGAGTTTATCTTCTGAAAACAGGTCCTTCGGCATAAACATTCAAGAGAGCTTGGGAAAATTTGCAAAAAGGAAAAAAAATCTTTTAATTACTTGAGGAATCAAAAGCGTGTGGCTTATTTATGACATGGGTTTGCAAACCAGCTGAGATGACATGAAAGAGAAATCCATCAAACGTCAACTTATGCTGAAAAGCTGCTCTGCCAACTTTGAGATTTTGAGTACTCTGATTTAAAAAAAAAATATTGTCAACCAACACAATTTCTCTGCTAAGTATATTTAAATACCTTCAGAGATTTGGAATAGGGTGTTAGTTCTACACTGGATGGCACTGATGTTTCTGCACACGTGTGCTACAGAGATGCTCAGTAACGGTACTTGTCAGGAAGAAGGTGACGTGGGAAAGGAGTAGAGGAGATGGAGGTGTTCTTATGGCAAGTTCTCAGACGTATTTAAAAAATACTGTACTCTGTTCAAGGTGAGAACTTTAAATAAGTCAAGTGATCCACTAATTTCAATGTAGAGAGAGCTCATATGTACAGGAACCTTATTTTAAGTTTCAAATAGAAAAAATCCAATGTAAGTAATAAAAAAGTTGAGAGTGGACTGATCTGCAATTTCTTACTCTAGGGAATCTGTAAAAGCACAGTAACAAATTTTAAAGGATTTTCTGACTCCACCAAAGAATCATTAACATCATCTTGGCTGGCCTCTTTAAGGATTTGATATATCTACCAGTCAATAAGTATAAGGTGAAATTCAAAGCAGCGGTTTGATTGATTTCTTACTGCTCTATCCCCTTGTTGAAGGGATATGCTGTCCCAGAGACCAGCTTCTGCGTTGCCTGTGAAGGGATGAATTATAGCTAGAAAGCCTAACCTATTGAGGGGAAAAAACAGGTACCAAAAGAAAAAATTTCATATGGTAAATCAGTCAATGCGATTGCCACTAAAATCCTTGCAATGATACAAGGGATGTTATTTTCATGGCTCATTGGAAGCCACGCAATTTTTGCTCTTCAGTTAAAGCATACTGCTGTTTTCTGGACTTCTTCAGACATAAAAAATGTCGACACAGACAGCAACTGTCTGTTTTGTCCTTGGGCTCCTCTAATGGACACATCTCTCGGTGTCTCCTGACGTTCCCTCGCAGGATTTAAAATCCCCGTTTGCCTGGAGGCACCGTCCCTCTGCTCTGCCGCGCTGCAGCCTGGTGCTCTTCAGAGAGCAAACAGTCACCCTGTTTATCTTGGCTCTGTTTTGAAAGGTCCAAATTACTTGGAAAGCAACAGAGACACACTTTTGAAATGTCAAACTCTTGTATTTGAACAGATTGCTTATTGTATTATGCTCGCTGGAGGTGAAGAAGTCAAGGTCTGGATCACTGAAAAAACCGAACCAGTGGCATCTGCTGCTACCTCCAGACATACTTAGCACCATGCACCTGATTAGGGAAATGTTTTCAATGAGCACTTGGCTTTATTTTCAGACACAGTACCCCCAAAGCTCCAGAAAATCACTGATGTGTTGCCACTTAAGGAGCAAGAGAACATAAACCAACTTGCTGATGTGCTTTCTGGAATATTAACTGTACAGCCTTGGCATCATCCCTGCTTGCAGGCATTTAGGCTGGAAACAATAGAAATGCTCTCAGCTGTGTTCAAACACGGCACCAGTCACTGCACAGTCAACAGAGCACTTCGGAAAGGGTGCTCTGTGCACTTCAGATGATAATGTGGTTACACGAGCAGGATCAGTGCGGGGCTCATGCTTAGTGTCTCCTCTCATCACTTTCCCTCCCACAAGCCTTGTGCTTTTTTTTCATTCCTTAACATATGGCCAGTCACTGACACTGTAAATACCCAGAAGGAAATTTTTCCAACAGTTTCTAAACTGGCTTGTGCATATTTCATGTGAAATCTCACTGGTAAATATTCATAAGCATTTTGAATATTTGACATGATGGTTTATTTTAAAATTTCATTTCAAACCCAGCATGTAATCCAGCGTTACTGGCTTTCTGCCCCCTCCCTTTCTCTCACCTTCATTTTCTTTCTACAAGCGTTTTTATTTAGAGTTTTCTGTTCATGTTTACAGAAATACTTTTTAAAAATTATTATTCTTCTCAAAATGCTAATCTAAGCAATGCAATATTTTTCTCTGTTATATATGTGTATGTGTGATGTTAATCAAACACAGAGAGCCAAGAACCTCAAGGAAACTTAAAGAGAGGCTCTGTGCGATATGCCTACAGCTTTCATTTGCACAGCAAGTGTAATGTTACCCAGATTTGCCAGAGGTACTGCCAAGTACCCAGCTCCTGCATGGCTCCCAGACAGGAGGTTGGATTCAGCAGATTTGTGCCACGCAGCTAAGCAGCACTGAGAGCACACAGAGCCTTTCTGGTGTGATGATAGCCTCAGTCACAGGTGCTGGATGCTCGTATCCATTAGTTCCAGAAGTCTTGGATTTGTGTGGAAGCCCTCAAATTCCCGTGGAGCAGATGTATAAGAGACAATATGTCACGGACAGACCCCTTGAGAAGTGGCGGCTTTAAGATCTAGCCATCATCCTGTGTGTGCTCCCCTTCTCCTCCTTTTATTTGGCAAAAAGATTTGTGTATTCATAAGCAGCATAAGGTTGCTTTTTTTTTTTCTCTAGAAAAAGGTCTGTAGACTAAATCGCTCTGAGCCAATTATGTGTTTATATATTCAAAAGGAAATTCATCTGTGATACTGGCTTTTCTGACCAGAAGTCTGACCCTGAAGCTTCAGTGTAGGCTGACAGAGCAATTAGTTGCATACAGGATAGCAGTAAAAAATGTGATTGGAATTATCACTGGTTAGAATACCTGTTGATGGGCTCTGGTTCCCACCCTACTCTTTATGCATGATATTGGGAAGCAATTATTGGAGTGAATGTTCAATGTCCTAAATGGTGACATACAGAGTGATTCTCATGTACAGTGCACTTGCCCAGTGCACTCTGTATCTGTGTGTCATGCGCTCTCCTGTGGGTCTGTGCCCCCATTTCCAGTAACAACTGTGCACTGAATAATCTACAATTACAAACAAAAAAACCCTGCAGGTTGACTGACAAACTCATCCCACTTCAAAATTCCTGAAGCCTGAAAGAAGATCGCTTCAGTGCTTCACTGAAACACACGTTTGCAAGAATTTTGTCAGGATCAGCAGGATTTAAACATAAACCCAAGTGTGTTCCTGAATCTGGGACTGGGAAGGTAGTTTGCAATTGCATAAAAAAATCATTTGATCCTCTCAGTTTCTGAACCATTGGCCCCATTCCAATTTCTCAAGAAAGCTCATCTGCACTGAGGGGTTCAGCAAATCTCAGCTCTGCTCGCTATATGTCGCAGCATCAAGGCTAGACATCAGTAAGTTTGGTCCAAAATGCACCTACAACACTGGCTTTTAAGACCTAAACTCCCATGGATTTAATTTTTTTCCAATCTGTAGCTCTGATTACTTTTTAAATAGTTTTTTTTTTTCATTAACTAGCCAAGATAGGCTACTGGTCTTACTTTTTCTCATTTCATGTAACTTTTTACTCAGACTGGATCCCTCTGACCCAAAACAGCTTTTTTCTGAAGAAACCCGGGTGGTTTTGAACAGATGTGGAGACATGACAGAGTTCATTTAGAACATAATCAACAGATAATAATAGGGTACTCAGAGAAATTGCAGTGAATGACAAGTACCATCAGCCTTTTCAAAACAGCAAAATCAGACATTTTTAACTCTACATGCACAACAGTGCTAGAAGAAGCAGGAAACGACTAATTTGGCATCCTTTTATTATGTTCTAGTTTTTAAAAAATGATGTTGTAACATTCTCAAGCATTATCCTGATCCTTCTCTGCTCGCTGTCTCTATAGGAAATAAAACATTCTTCCATATGTCATTTGGAGCAGACTGGCTCTCTCGTGTACTTGCATCCTTTATCTTCCTCCCTGAGGCTTGACAGCGTTCAGCTTGTCAGGATGAGGCCCCAGCATCCCTCATGTATGATTTGCAGTTTTCATTACTGTAGAGATCCATTTGTTTTATAAAACTTGTAGCCCTCAGACCTCTATAACGTGGGAGCTCATCAGAGGACTCAGGGAGGTTTGGGTTGTTGTCATTGCCTGTGTCTGGTTTTGCAATGTTGCCGAGAGGACTGAGCTGGTTTTTGTGTCTCCAGCCATGAGTTTTGTGTCGCGGTGGAAGGGAGGACCCCCAGTTGCAGCCCAGTGCCTGGCTAACTTGCAACCAGGATGGTCCCCCCAGAAATGTGATTAGACTGGGCAGACCACGAGGTGCCTGGTTTGGGAGTTGAACTGGGCTGGCGGAGGCAGCAGTGGAGGGGGGACTGGCCCTTGGAACCCCAGGACGCTGTGGCCGTCTGTCATCTGTCTCCTGGCAGAGTCACCAGGAGCCCTCAGGGCTCTGATCTCAAAAACTTTGATGTAACAAAAAATAACTGGAAATGTGTTCTGGTTCTCCTTCACCACTTCTTCCTAACTCTCCCATCTCTCTCTGACCCTTGCCCTGGGACCAAAACCTTCTGTTCTGCACAGCAGTGAGCCCCACCGCTGTCCCAGCGCTCCTTTGTGCAGGGTGTCAGGATCTCAGATGCTTCCAAACGTGTGAAATACAGGCAACCTGCACAGCACCGGTGCATACACCAGTACGGCTTGTGTGCTGCTTGTACATCTTCTTGGCTTCCTTGAGTATTTGACAGTGCCTCATGACTGGCAGTTCAGTATTTGATATGCAGCTTGGTCATTTCTGCATGCGTCACCAAAGGTACCCTGTGCAAGCTGGGGTCAGGAGGAGCTTGGTGCTCAGCCTCCTGCTAATCTCAGTTTTTAGTAAAGACACCTTCAATAAACTGTGCTAGCAAGGAAAAGGAGAGTCACTGAGTGGCTGTGTTCTCACCGTCAGAATGAACAGGATTTTCTATGCTGACTGTGAGCATTAAAGAAGGCAGAACAAAGATGACAAATGCTTTTGTAAAAGGCACTGTCACAAGACACAGCAGGTTCTGTGATCGTTGATGCTTGCCTTAACATATGAGCAATGTCTCCTGAGAGCAGAAAGCTGCTGCAGGTTGGCTGGAAGGCATTTTATTTTATTATTTTATTTTATTTTGTTCATTTTCAAGCCTGTATCTTGGGTTGATTGTGTTGTTGCTCGTGTCTACTTAAAAATTGGAGTAAATAATTTTGAACAGAAAAATCATTCCTAGTCTCTGTAAATGTACAGAACCAGTAAAAATGTTAGGCTTGGAGATGTGAGTAAAGTTGGGTCTTGAAGGAGTTTGCCAGCTGGGAGCCTGCCGTTTACAGTTGCTTTAGAAGCACTTTCCTAGTGCCTAACTAAACTGCTTTCCTTAAAGAAAGTGGAAGAGGAAAAATGATGTGAGCTAATATATGCTAGTTGTTCAGATGATGTGCATAGTGATGAGAATTACCTAAAACGTGCAGGCTAAGAGAACTTGTGAACTTTGCTAACAGCAGGTAGAGAATGGTATTAAAGCCTGGCAGAGTTCTCACAATTATTTTTTTTTTAACCTGTCTGTGCTAATTATGTACCTCCATTACCTACGGCAGCTCAGTGTTTCATTCCCAGCCTACGTCTATTTTCAGATCTATCTATATTTGCTGTCCTTCCCAATTCCTGCAGTTATTTCCAGGCTGATATTTTCGTTTGACCATCTCTTCTCTCAGTGAACAGACAAGTTTTCTATTTATTGAAATTCATCTTGGCATGGTGACGATTAAAGCATGGAATTGATTAGAGAGGAGTGCTTTGGATCCATGAAGTGCAGTCTGTCTTTCATTTACATTCCAGACCTTACTTCGCCCCGTATTTGATAATATTGACTCTGCATATCCTATCCCCACAAAATACTTAGGTGCTAGATTTAGACACAAATGTACAATAATTTTCTGCCTGAACCTCGAGGACATCTTAAATCTCAGTGCACTAAACTGGCACATTCACAGGAGTCTCAGTGCCCCCGTTTCTGCAGTGGGGCTTGCACCTGCTCTTTGTTATGTTACATCTCCTTTTAATGAAGATTTGAAGCTCTTGCTGTTCTCCATTTCTGAACACCCCAACTAGAACATGCAGCCTGATTACAGCACTCAAGGAGGAAAAGGGAAACCCAGGTTTCAACCTCTTTGATAGATAAGAGGATGTGAACATACCAGCTCCACCTTGCAGAGGGTCTCACCACTAAAACAGAGGCTGTTCCCCAGCTCTCCTCCTCAGCCTCTTCTCCTAAACACCTGCCAGAAATGGAATCTCCCCATTTCTGTGAGAATGCTCTGATCCCAGCCCTGAAGGGTTTTCTGGTTGCCTGTGGCTATTGAATTTTTCTGTACTGAGTGAAACATCTCTTCACAGCCCTCAGCATACAGGACAGCACAGTGAGCAAAGCTGGGAAACACTCATACACATTAGAAGCAACCTCGAACCTATGACAAAGTCATTAATCCAACTTACTTAAAAAATATTCATTATCAAGAGCATCACAGTTCTGAAGGAGAAGAACTGGCCAAAGAAATCTAGCTATCTCTAATAGCACCATATTTTAGACAGTGCTGATTCACCAAATGAATGTTTGCACAGTGCTTTGAGATCTTTGCCTAACAAGGAAGGCTAATATGTTGCTATGTGTAAAATGTTAGAATTAATAATTTAGAAAATATAGAACTGCAAATCCAGGTTACTCTTATCCTTTCATCAGAGCCAGGTTTAACTATCTTCTTTTTTCTTTTGCTTGCTTAATTAGATAAGCTGCTGAATTTAATTAACTCATCAAACCTAATTTAAAAAGATCTCTCAAGTCAGTAAGAGCCTGTCTTATGCTTATTATTTCTATCTGTTGCAGCAAGTCTTTAATATCACCATTTTGTTAGGATATTAATGGTAGCCTTAATTGTGTTCTAAGTTACTGCATTTACTTGGGTGGTGACATTTTCCTCATTTTTTAAGTGTCAGCATGTGAAAATCAATCACAATTTAATTTAAGGCAGTGAAATTGCTCTTCTAGCCCTCTATCAAGTCAGCTCCATGCTACCTCTTTTTCCATAAGTGTAGTTTGGATTTGCAAGGTGAAACTATTTCATAGGAAATCATGTTGAGTTTCTGAAGCTCCATTTCCTGGAGAAGTGTTATGATAGAATGATCCTCTGGATGCTCTTTTGGAACTGTTTATCCCAATGGTTAGGTAATAAATTTGAAACTGAATATTGGTATTACAGCTATAGAACCCATTTGAATACATCTCTGTGTGATGTTACAGCTTGTCTTACCAGACATGCCAAAGTTATGAAAGAAGGAATTACTAGTAAAGAATCTAAATTATGAAATTTGCTGTAAATTCTAACCTGTTAGTAAGACCTTTGTTTGGCCAGCTTTTCATGTACCTGGAATATATGCCACACAGGGAGGAGAGGTCAAGCAATGGCTTAAACTCAGAATTTCCCTATAAATTATTTACTTGTTGTTCTGTAAAGCTTGTTCTATGGTAATGTAAGCTATGTTGCTAATTAGACATTGCTAATCAATTCTGGAGTAGTTAATGTATATTTGTGAAAAGCTACCTACATCCTGGGAGAAATCAAACGCTTTCTTAATACTCCAGCCAGTAGTTTTGCAGAAGTAGCCTTGCTCACAAGTGCTCTTTCTTGCTTTTCTTGTCTGAGGTGTGCTTTCAAGTGCACAATGAAATAACTCCTGTGCCTCTGTTTTCCCTTAGAACGACTACAGGAAGCTATCTATGCAATGCAAAGACTTTGTTGTGGGGGTGCTGGACCTGTGCAGAGATACCGAAGAAGTCGAGGCAATTCTCAACGGAGATGTGAACATACATCTGTGCCCCGAGCACCACCGGCCGAGTCTGAGCAGGATTAAACTTGCTATTAAATATGAGGTCAAAAAGGTAAGTGATTTTGTTGGGTCTCTTCACATCTAAATCATGATTCCTTGATGTCACCTGGAAAATAATAAATGAAAGAGAGATTTCAGTGGGACCAGGAATTGTAGGTTTTTATGGCATGATTTGAATTTTCTTGCGTACTTTAGCATGGAGAAGGATATTTGCAAGGGATGCATTAGAGCAAGTATGGCATTTGTTTTTAGGTGATAACATGGATGTATAGATGGCACAAGGGACTGCCCATAGTGCACAGTGCTTCTTGTGCAGGTCGTGATTATGAATCTGTGAAGGCTTCATCAGGGACCGAAAACTGTTACCATACTAAGGGTCTTCCTTTGCTGTGATTTACATGAAGGTAAGGGATAAACTGAGCAAATGCCGTGGCATCTTTGGCCACAAATTATAAAAGCAGAGAATTTAATCCAGCTCCTCACCATTCCCTAACCATCTGTCTTTTCTTCAAATGAAAGCTTCTGCTTAGACTGAGGAAAGAGCTGGACTCCACAGCCTGACTGAAGTCAGCAAACCAAGTCTCTAATCTCACCTGTCTGCTCTCAAATGCTCCCCAACCACTCAGCTCTGATTCACATCTCCTTTTAGTCTCCAAAGCCACTTGTAACCATCAAAAATGTTACCTTTTCTGTAAAGTTATAGAAACAAAATATTGAAAAAGTAGCAATTTTGTCATAGTCAAGACCCTTTACTGCAGTGCAATGGGAAGTGGAATTCAGATTTAAAGAAAGAAGTTCGGCAGTTTTAATTCAGAACGAGATCAAAAACTCAGAAATAAATTTCTGATTAGCTTGGATTTTTTTTTTTTGAAGCATGTGAAAGTAGATAAATGTAGATAAAAAGTCATAGTTTCCCAGCTTCCACTCTCCTAAAGCTCCAGATCTGTATTCTAAGGGTTCAGATTTCCACCAAATCTACAAAACAGAAGGAAGCTGTGTATTTTAAGAAAAAACATGAAGACTGAATGACTTTTAGAAGTACTTTAAGCAAACATTCAGCTTTACGGAAGTATGCTCTGTGAATGGAAAATTTGATTCTGGCAAATCCTAGGCCTGGGTGGTCCCAATTAATTGCTCCTACAATCTGCATTGATGGAAACTGGGCTCCTGCTACAGGATTCAAACAGTGTTCCAAATTTTCAAGCTAACATCTGCTCTCTCTTTCCTCTCCCAAACCCACCACCTGCTTCAGTTTGCCTCTTGACTGGGCTGCTGTGCTGGCCAGAGAAGGTTTTTCCTGTTATGAAAGCCATTAATTAAAGAGAATCTTCAAACTCTTATTTGAAATGAACTGCTTTCATGCAGAAGCACATGGTATGGAGCCAAATATTTCCTCCTAGGGTGTTGTGTCTCTGCATCGTTCCATCACCAAAACCGAGCGTGACATCTCAGTTCACTCTTATTTAGATGTCTTTCAATAAGCTGGGTCAAGATTAGTTATTGAAGCTGTTGCTTTGGTAACAGGAGGCCAGACTTGCTCTGGTGCTCTTTCAGCAAATGAACTCATCTAGAAGACGGTGATAGCACATCACGAAGAAATAGTCCTCAGCGACCTATGCTCAGTTGGTCGGAACCTCAAGCCTTTTCAATGCATGTAGTCTTCTGCACTATTTTGTGTGTTTATTCTTCTAAATATTAGTGTCATCCTTTAGATACCAAGACCGTTAGCCAGAGCTGAATTGCTGCTGGTTGTTGTGCTGCTTTGAGCACATTCATCTGAGCTTAGTCCGTTTCAGAGGAGCATTTCCTCCATTTCGTACATTTTATGGATGTGCATTGAATGGTCACCTAAAGCATCTCTGACAGGTCGTATACAGTTGCTCTTTTTATGTATAAATATCTTTTTACTCCCAGGAAAGCTGAGCATCCTTTCTGGATCACAGCAACCTGTTGCTCACTGATAATAACTATTAAACTAATTACAGAACATAAACATCAGCATTCCTCAACCACATGTTGACTCTCAGGTTAGCACTTTTCAGAATATTCTTCTCAGCAGGCTGTATATGTCTATGTCTAGGACGAGCATTTAACTGCTAACTCAAAAGTAAGATAGTTTCATTTGTGGGAGGCAGACACACATTCAGATAAATGGTTTTGGTTATTGGTAGTGACTTATGATAACAGACTGGAATTCATCGCACTTGCTGAACAAAGAGCTGGTGTTACGGTAACACAGTAATGATTTCCTTAAGAGGCAATACATTTCAGGAACAAATATATCCAGCTGAGGGATATTTAGGTTTATGTATATGAACTGTGTGCTTTGAAATCTATTTTCATTTTAAGAATATCTTACAGTAGAGAGGGATGAGATGGAGGGTGAATTATTATACATATTTAATAAATCAATTGTTGAGCAGGTTCTGTATATTTTAAGTCATTTTTTCAAAGCTAATGGAAGGACTCATAGGTGTAGGTGAGATCGCACATGTCCCTCCAAGTGCGGAAGGCAGACTGAGGCAGGGGCAGCAGGTGACTCCCACCCACAGCACCCAAACCCCGAAAGCCCATCACTTGGTGGGGCAGTGCTGCCTGCCCAGGCCAAGTCTGGCTGCTGAGACGTGGGTGGCTCTAACTCACCGGAAACAGTCCCAGGGATGAGGAGACCTTTCCAGCTTTTTAACTGCACTCCAGGACTGGAATGGCACAGAAAGAGTTGTGTTTGCCATTTTTTTCATCCTGGAAAGGGTAGGACTAATGAAGGGACTACAGCTGCCACCCCTGCTACCAGAGCCTTCCCACCTTTGTCATTATCATCAATATTCACATGGTCAATTTTGTATTATAGAGCTCAGCAAGCTCTAGATGAGCCAAAGAAATAAAGATGTGCTTACTTAAATGAGTATAGAGCTCCTGAAGTATTTTATATTCATTCTTTCCCATGAACAGCAAGAAAAATCTGAGACAAGACAACTTTAGGGACTTCATAGTGGTCTGAGAATACACAATAAAAGAGGTCTTAGTGCTTATGGTTTTTTTTTAATTAAGTTAGTATCCAGACTAAATATTTGCATTCACATCTTAAATTTTAAGGAATATTTGATTTTAAAAAAAGATCCGTTTCTACCATTAGCTTCTTAATTCACACTTCCATATGAGTACTCTAAGTGCCTACGGTAGGTTTTATTTAATGAAAATTTGCAGAGAACAATTTATATTGAGAATTATCATTTAATATCCATGATTTTACTTTTACAGTGTTGATGCGCTCTGCATTTTATCACACTTTTATTTCCAGAATCTGGGAAAGGTGTCAAAGGCTCCCATCCTCAGTCAGGAGAGCAACTGCATCCGTAGAGTTTCATCAGTCCTTTGCACAAACTTTTAAAACCTTCCTTGTTCTTTTAAATTTCTCTGTTACTGCATCATCCTCACACAGTGCTGTCACCACAGCCACAGTGATCTTTTTTCCTTTTTCCTGCAGAGCATGCTACTGGCATATATGAGATGCCATCAAAAAAGCAAGCTTAAGGCTCTAATACAATTGAAGGACTTGGTATAGAAGGTCATTGAAGAATTAAGAAACGCTGCTTGAGCACACTTCACAGCAAGGAGGAAGTTAAAATTACGGTAGTTTAGAAAGTGGTCTTTAAAAACATTGTACTCTAATCCTTTACCCTTCCTGAAAGAAATACATAATTGCTCTGTACCCCAAGATTCCTGGAAAACTGCACTCAAATGTCCCCTGTTCAAGTTTTCCAGAGTCATTTCTCCCTTCAAATTAGAGCTGTCTTAGTGATTCATGATTCCTCGAAAATTATTACAATGAGAACAGTTTGTCAAGAGCAAAACAAACAATTTGCAAACACTTGAGCATTTACTGAGTCCTGGATTCCATCCAAGAAATGGACTTTTAGCCCATGTTAGGAGATTGTTGGAAATTTACTGTTGCCTCCCCTGATATTATTTAGCTATGCAAGGAAGGAAAATAAAACTGATCTTGAGCTTCTTCAGCCAAGGACACTCTCAGCTATTCTTCATGCAGGCTTACAGCATCTAAGTAAGAGTTTACTTCATGTTCTTGACTGAAAATTGCAGAATAATGTTTTTTTTTGTTTTCATGAAAGAGTTAAACAATTTTGTCCCCATCAGATACTGGAAATACAAGGGTAGTGTAAGTTTTTCCTGGGTGTGAACTCATTTCTAATTAAGCCAGGGTGTGATTTGTAAGTTCTGCCAGTGAGAGGAATAGGTGTGGAGGCTGGGACAGCTCTGTCTTGGACTCTTCCCTTCAGCAGCCAATGGTGAGAAAATGCAGTTTTTGATGTAGCACAACAAAACCATTTTACTGGTGTATATCAGCTTTACAGAGCCTTCATATTTTCTGTTCTCGTTTTTGTCTGTACTGCTACGTGCCTTTCTTGTCATCCTTTAATGCTGGCAGGGAGCTTATATGTGGACATTTACCTTTAGGTCTAAAGCTATTACTTCTCCGTAAGAAGTAACTTTCATTCTCCTTCTTTCCCAATGTCAGAATTATCGTTACTATATTCTTTTAATTGCAAATGTTCAGTGCCCACCTCTGTTTTCCCAGCAGCTCAGTTCACAGCCATCATAAAGCCAGACTACTTTTCTCTTTCACGAGTTTTAATTTAATTAACAGTAAGACACACAAATTGGGTTTGAAAAAAAAATTAATAAGAATTAAACAGAACACCAGATGGCTGTGTAAATCCTATTTAACAGAGAGCTGGAAGAGGAACTTTTCTCATAACTGTATTATTAATAATTAACATAAGGAGGATGCTCTGAACAGAATACTCGTGGCTGCATTAGATTATAATTTTTCACTGCATTGGTCACGCGACTCAGCCACTCAAGTCCCAGCTCTCATCAATGGCTGCAATAACCTGTGCTCCCCATTCACTTGCTGAGAGGATGCGGTTTTACCCTGCACAATGTCCTGGGCATGAAATGCCTTCCGAGCTCCTTCTCATCGTTGAATGTGGCCCCACCTGCAGCATTTCCTGAATGGGAAAGAAAACCCCTCACGTGCAGGAACAGCCACTGCCCCAAACTCATCCTGGGACAGGCATCAGCCAGCACTTTCTTATAGAGGTTGACTGGAAAAGCTTTGCAAGAGGATCACAAGAAAATAAGCTATAGAACTGAGGGCAAGAGAAGCCCAGGGAGGACAAGAAGTTGTGAAACTCTTTTGCCGTGCACCATGGTGGGTAGCTGTGGCTC
This sequence comes from Pterocles gutturalis, assembly GCF_000699245.1. NCBI lineage: Eukaryota > Metazoa > Chordata > Aves > Pterocliformes > Pteroclidae > Pterocles > Pterocles gutturalis. The sequence goes on along the minus strand of NW_010120214.1, from coordinate 117,009 downwards.
TGCGAGCTCTGTGTGCTCTCCATTTGCAGTTTTCCTGCAAATTCCTGCAATGCCGTGCCCTGGTGAGGGACTGCTGCAGGGGGAGGGCAGAGAGGGCATGCTAGGGCACACCACCCACCGCCTCAAACAGCCTGTGCGTGAGCCTTAACACAAATGGAAAACTGCATCTTGGAAACCAAAATGAAATGTTTCGGCTCCACAGCTTTCAGAGATGTCTAGGTCACAAAAAATATTTTTTTCTTTTTTTTGTCTTTCTTTGGAACAAAATTAAGTTTAGGAATTTCCCATGGGACAAACATTGATATTTCTGTACCCCAATGGTTTAACACACACAGATATGGCTTAAAGCAGGACTGGGTTATGTTTTACCATCTAAATGTGAAGACTCAAGGAGGAGAACTCTGAAAAAAAAAAAAAAAAAGACTTTTGGGAAGTTGGCTTTTTGCTTTTGTTTCTGTAATCCCTGGTTAATTTTTTCCCACTCTCTAGTTTCCAGAATATTTAACTGAGTACTTGTGGAGTCGTTGATGGCTTGGACTGTGGTGGTAGGGTGAAAAGTGTTTCTTGTCTCCATCACTGGAGGGCCAGTTGATACTGTACAAATGTAACTTAATTTCTATGTGAACAGTAGAAACACTGTGGTCATTCTGGACTCTTAAGTTTGTCCATGTAATTTTTCTTTTTACATTTTTAATTGCACATTACAGATATTTCATCAGTGATTGGAAAGGGAAGGAGTTACTTCCCTTCCTCACAGAAAGTGTTTCTATGTCTCTGAGAATTTCATTAGCAAGGTTCCTTCCTCCCACTAAAAACAGTGATTCTGATGATTTCCTTTTGCCCAGATGTTTTAATTTCTTTTCTTTTCCAAGATGAAGCTCATTTTGTTATTTCCTGCCCATACATCCATCCTCTCTAGGCTTAAATGAATCATTTCTCCATCCTGAGTGGTGTTTACAATATTCCTCATTTACTGTAATATGCAGATTTAATTATTTTCATTTGCAAAGTCCCACAGGGTCTTAGATGTCCACCAAGACATTGACAAGAGAGCACGGGAACACATCAAATCGATTGTATGGATGCCCATCACAGACAAAAGGACTTAAAATTACCTTTATTAATAACAAAGTTCTGTTAGAAAAGAGCAATTAATATGGCCTGCTATAAACCTGACCTTAGCTGCCCCCAATTTTGGCTTCATCTATCTCCCCATAGGCAGTAGACCTGCTAAAGTGTATTTTGGATGGGAAGTCAGATGGGGACGAGTACAACTCCTCAAAAAAAATTAGTAAGATTCAGTATTTCAGGTTACTGAGGGAAGTTTCCTAAGTGGTGTTCAAATTCAGGTGTCTACATGGGTACTGACCCAGTGTGCAGCTTTCCTGCCTGGAGTAGCACATCTGTAGATATTTACATTTGAGTACATTTTTGGGACTCTGTACCTTGTGGTGAGAGGAGTCTCATCCTGTGAGTCTTTCTCTCCATCAGCTCTGCTAGGAGGGAGTAGAGCCATCTATACCAGAGGCATCTGAGCTTGAGCACCAACCCACCCTTTCCTCACCACGTAGCCAAGGGAAAATAGTTTATTGACTCTCCTGGGGAGGAAGAGGTTTTAACATTTTAAATTTCTCCTTCTGTGCCCACTGTGGTTGTTTTTTTCATAGATACCAAAGGGAATTTGTTGTTTGGTAGCTTTTTATTGTGGCGTGTTTTCTGATGAATAGTTAAATAATAAGGATTTCCAGGTGGTTTTGATTTTGGACAGATATGAAAACCCTGGAATGCTAGAGGCTGGGACTTGCGATTCATTTACTTGTTTCCAGATAAATAATTCAGTGATAAGATTTATTCTGTAAAAAGAAGAGAAACCAGACATTAGCAATAAATCTCAGCAGAAAAGCATGCAACCCACTAGAACAGGAAACTGAAGTTTGCTCAAGAGCCAACCACCTTTTTCACTACCCTGTAGAAGAGTGCTCAGCACAAAAAAGAGCCTGTCTTTGTCTCAGGGAAGTGAAATTGTAAGGAAATTTTAGTCAGAACGAGATTTAACCTGAAGCAATTAAAGAATTTGTGTAAATTCTCCATTTTCTAGTTATACACCTCAAATATATCAGACTTAATTTTATCATATGAATTGACAATGTCACAGAACAACAAAAAAATCCCCCTCCATGCCTTCCGTTACTAAGAGGATTATTAATTTATTGTTTTCACTCCTCACTGGAGAGCATTTCTTTCAATAGGTGAATTGCATTTGAAATTTTCCTGGCAGCTTTCTTTACCCCATTATTCTTGTTTTCTGTTAGACTAATCTGTTTTATGGGGTTTTATTTTGTGCCTGTTCATCATTCTGGCGCCTGGTCACATCCCGTTTCCATCCGTGTTGCTCATTCAGATGGGACCATGCCGTGTCCTTTACAGAGCTGCACTGCACGGGTGGTTTGGGGCAATGACACAAGCATCGGGATGCTGGGATGACCTTCACTGCCTTGCTGCTGTCTTCTTGTCACCTTCACAAAGTGAGATCCTGGCCTGTCAATGTACTCGCTGATTTAGCAGAGAGCAGATCCATCCCCAACAACATTCTTGCTTTTATAGAGCAGACCAAGTCATGGGAAAGAGGTGTGGTTGTAAACTGTAGCTGTGCTAAGGCTTTAACTGTTCAGAATCAGAATTTTGGTTTAGATAACTCAGGTCAACCAGCAAGTGGATCCAGATATTGGATTTCCATAAAACTGGGGATATGTGGATTTCTTGGGATTTGAAGTGAGCAAGTATTTCCCCTCTGAGAAGTGGCTCCTGTAAGAAAGATTTTTTGGTTAAGAAGGGTCCATGTGAAAGGTTTTACAAAGGTGTAATTTATTACTAAAACCATAATAAATGCTTCTGGCTTTATGCCTTAAAAATAACTCAGAGACTGAGGTTGCACAATTCATTTTTATTTTGTCCTGATAATTTCATCTCATCTGGGCTCTGCCTACAAATATAAACCTTTTCTCTTTGCTACCAGATTTATAAACCTGACGTTAGACTCCAGATATCCAGTCTGAATATTCACCAAGGCTGTCATAAAGAACATGTACAGGATGAGCAAGAACCTCATGAATATGTGTGTGATACCATTAGACAGTCAAATGAACCTCAGGGACAGAGTGAAAGCTGCAGAAATCCTCAGGGCAGGGATGTCTCCTTCCTTCACGTTCTCTCTGTGTCTGCAGCAACTGCAGTATCTCAGGAACTTTTCTCGTGTAGTGTTTATTTTATGTCACAGTCAGATCCCATCTAAACCTCTCTTGATCAGCTGAATTTTCTTTCATCCAAGTGGAACAGGCTACCATGAGATTCTTTTTTTGCTTCCCTATGAAGGAATTTGGACCTGCTGATTTACTCTCCTTTGTAAGGTTGCTCCGGTGGAAAGGGTTTTAAAACCTGGGCGTGTGGCCACGGATAGAATTTAACTGTAATTAGAGCAGGTCCCTTTTGTGAAAAGGTCACAGTCTCACAGCATGGGTACTTGGATTGGAACTTGACTTATGATATTTAATTCACAAGTAATAGAGCAAGTAGTTTTCTACTTCTTAAACTTTCTACAGTTTTACTTGCACCCCTTATCAGGCACAGCAACACCGAGCCAAGCTCCAGCCGTATTTACTTTCTGACAACCTCATTTGTCATAGTTTGATAGCACAAGCTCTTGCTAAAGGCAGATTGTTTTCTGCACTCTGGGTCATGAAATAAATGTATTATGTCCCATCTGCTTCTGTTAAAGTGTCTCAGAATAGTTTCTTCAAAACAAAGCACTCTGTTCACTTAGAGGTTCACAGAACAGAGTACAACGAGAAGATCAGAAAAGGCACATGCATGTGTTGGCCTTTTCCTGCACTGTGCATTTCCAGCAAGGTTCAGGGATTTCCACTGGGCTTTGTTGCTCCTGCTCTGTGTTGGGTGAAATGACTCTGCAAACAGGTGGGTCTTTTATGGATCAAAAACTGTTCTGACATGTTTTTCAATTTTGGTTTGGGGTTTTTTTCCAAAAACAGAAAATCATTTTCTTCACTATAGATCCAAATTCTTTGTTTAGGATTTGAAGCTTAAAAATGCTTAAAATATTGAAAGAATCGTCAAAAATCAGAAGTTTTTTCAAAGTAAAGTAATTCTGTTGTGTTTTAATATTTTCATTACCTTTTTCTACTGCTGTGGACATGTGTTTACCATTTATTTCATTGGACCCTCTTTCGTGAATGTAGCAGTATAGTTTTTACCTTTTGGGGAACAGCGGTCGCATCCTGCTTCCACTATTCCCTGAGTTTCTTCCACCCCTACCAATGTTTGCTGAGCACCTTCAGCAACCCACTGAAAAGAAAACCCTCCTTTGACGAGGGTTTCAGTGGAAGAAACTCAACATTGTCTACACAGAAGCAGAGAGGGGCAAGCCCAGCTTTCCAGCCCTCCCTGCCCCTGGTTTTTCTCCAGCCCAGCACCACTGCTGAGCAAATGCCAGCTCACCCTCCAGCCCAGGGCTGGCGTCAGTCCTCCTGTGAACACCAGCACAGCAAGCTCAGCTTGGGCTCTGTTTGTCTGGGAGGTGTGTCATGTAGTCTTCTTAATAATACTTAGATTCAGACTAGATATAAGGAAGAATTTTTTTCCTATGAGGGTGGTGAGGCAGTGTCCCAGGTTGCCCAGAGAAGCTGTGGATGCCCCATCCCTGGAGGGGTTCAAGGCCAGGCTGGATGAGGCTTTGGGCAACCTGGGCTGGTGGGAGGTGTCCCTGCCCATGGCAGGGGGTGGCACTGGGTGGTCTCTAAGGTCCCTTCCAACCAAACCAGTCTGTGATTCTATGATCTCTTCAGAGCAGGCAATGTGTGTGGTTCAGATCCCACCTGTTTTTTCCCCACGAGTGGATCCCCGCAGTGCGGCGCCTCTGCTCCCTGGTGACATCCTGGGGAAAATGGGAAAAGCCACACATATGGTCAGATTGATGCCCCTCTCACTTTCCCTTGTAACTCAGAGGCACAGCATGATGATGGACTCAAATGAGTCATGGAAACAAGTTTTGGGTTTTTTCGCTGGGATCTCTGGCATTGGAGGCGTTCTGAACCCAAGCAGGGGTTCCTGCGAGGTGTGCAGGTGCTGCAGCATCCAGAGTGTGAATCAGTGTGGGCTTGCAGAAGCGATGAGCTACATGAAAAGACAAATGTTTAATAATGAACCCCAAAAGGTTGTTCAAAGGGCATGAATGCAGCTACATGATGGAAAGAAAAAAGGCTCGTCCCTGCCCCTGCCTGTGTCTCTTGACATTGCCAATGTTCTCCTGGAAATCTGTTTAAGCAGCTCCTTTTCCAGCTCTGCTCCCTGATTAAACACACCGCTGCCTGTCTGAACTGCAGCTTTTGTTTGCTGAGGTTTGCCAGCGTTTGCTCTAAGGCTTATAGCAAAGGGACGAGATGGAGGGGACATGACAGGAGCATCTCTGTGAGAGCAGGACATTGAAGTCACAGGTTTGTGGTGTTAGTTCTGACATAGGGCTGAGGTTTTAAAAGGGTTTTCACTGGTTCACTGATGAGATTTTCCCTCCTACCTCAACCCCTGTCTATTTAGCATAAGGTGCACAAGCAAAGCACGATGATCCTGTCTGAGTGGCTTATTCTTTTGCCTCAGTGGTGGATTTCTGCACTCAGAAAGCAATTAGAATTATTTCAGTAATAAAAGAGATATTGGCTTTTTTCTGCACGATTAATTCCAGTCATCTGAGGCTGACCTCTGCCATTTACTTGTCTTGCCATAAGTTCCCTTATTTCTGCTGACAGCAGTTTTGTGTCCAATATAGATTTTTTTCTTTTTTCTTTTTTTTTCCTTTTTTTTTTTTAAAATGTCTGAGCATCATCTAAAGAACTTTGTTTTTCTTGGGTTTTGTTTTTTTTTTTTTTTTTTTTTCACCTGACTGGAGCTGATCTGTTACCTGCTACAGGATAAGAGAGATGTCCTTCAGGTAGGGACTGCGGGGTGTTTTGGACAGGGGATTTAAACTGTGCCTAACCACTGACAGCTTAGGCTGATACTGAACAGCACCAGTAACCAGAGTCCTCATCACAGACTCTTTCTCTGTCCAATATAATAGAAAATAAAAAATGAAAGTCTCTCTGTCATGGTGTTTTCTATCAGAAGTAACTTCCTATACAGTTATAGAACTATAAAGGTACCTTATTGTCTGTGCAGCGAAACTCACACGTTTGTGAACAAGTATACTGAGGAAAAACACTCACTGTGTCATTTTTTTTTTTCCCGCCGTGCATATACATGATGTGCTATGAGAAAGAGCTGTCATACATCAAATTCGATAGAACTGGGGAAAAGTTATCATTCAGTGTGGTATCCACTGTGGTCTCTAAAACATTCTTTTTACTTCCATGTGTAAAAAAGTTTCATTGGGCTCTTTGAGTTCCCACTGAAGGCTTTGAGAGATTTTTTTCCATATTCTAGACAAATATCTCATTCATTTAATCCCCTGTAGCACAGAACAGTGGCTTTTGGAGGTGTCAATACTTTCCTGTGTCTTTCAGTGACTCACAAAAAGCCATTTTGGCCACTTCATTGTTTGAGCTGGCTCTTCAGATTGATGTGTCTTTTTTTTTTTCTTAGCTTTTTGTGATGGGTTTACCTTTGGCTGGGAGCCAACTAGACACAGCCACTCACTCATTTTATAATTATAATAAAATGAAAATATTTTTTTAACTTAAAAAAAAATGTGTAACTGATAGGCTGGAAGGAAGAACAATTTTCTTCCGAAATTACAGAGGCATGCATGGTACAAGCAAAAACCATCCCCTTTACTGGGGTCCCTGTGATACAGGACCAGAAAAGCTGCCATGCATTTTCTGAACACAGAAGCATTGGAAAACATTTTGCTTGAGCTCCCAGATCCTGATACATTACATTTATCAGCTTGGAGGGGACTCACTCTGCCCATGAGATAAAGCACTTAATGCTTTTAAATGGCTCTTTTTGGACCCACACAGTCCCCGCCGCTGCCAGTGTTTCCATTTCCATTGGGGATATCTTGCCCTTCTGCACAGCCGTGACCATGCAGGTCTTGTTGCAATGCTTTCTGCCTTTCTCTTCTTCTGGGATGCAGCTCAGGAGCAGCCACAGTTTGCCCCCAAAAGCCTCTGAGCCTCATTTTCCAGTGTTGAAGAAAGGGAAATAGCATTTAAAGGGAACTTTGTAAAAGCATTGCACCTGAAATTCAATCTACCACATCACCATTTTTCATTACCCTTTGAAGTATTCTGCCTCAAAGCTTTTGTCTCAAACGCTGCTCTTTCCTGTGCTATGACACTAAGCAAAGCATTAGTGTAATCTTTAACTTGGTGTCAGTGCCCACTCCCAAAAGAGAGAGAAATTTAAACAGCTCTTTAATGTCTCTGATGAGATCTAAGATGAATTTCTGACATTTTGATAGAGGGTTGGCATTGTCTAAGGGTCACTGCCTATTTCATTAATATCTGACGGAGCTAACGTAATGACAAACTGTGCTGCTTGCTGTGAGCAAATAACAGATCAAAACTCATTCATGCTCTTATCTTTCTTATCCTGATTTTATTTTTCCCTCATTTTTATAATAATCAGAGTAAGATGAACACCATCAAGCCTCTACGGCATGCTACCAATCTTTATTGCCTTGTACAAAATAAATTCCTCCCATGAACTAGGTTTTGTGGCAATTCCTTCTCAATTTTCCTATATTTGTATTTTCATTGTAGCTGTTCCCAGACAGAGCACAACACTGAACAGATCAGAATGTCTGATGAATTCTCTGAAATGCCAACCAGCAAAGTCTTCAACTGTCTCATTGCCAAGGACAACTGGATTTCTTTGTCTGAATCAATTCTCATAGTGCAGTGAACAATTACAAGAGCAGGAGGAAGCCTGGCTGTTGCTTTGGCCCTTCATCTCACCAGTCTGCACACCTACCAGTGTAATTTTCCTTTCCAGGAGTTGCTACAATTGCTGTTGAATTCATCATATCTGAAAATAAAATTTACAAAAAGAATCAATTCTCTGTCTAGCTCCCTTCTACTTCATCTTTCTGTCTATTTGCCAGAAAGACAATAAGCCCTAGCAGCATTAGCACAAACACAAACACTGGCATTAGGAAATGCCTCCTTGCAATACTGCTGTCATCACCTTCACCTTAAGCTTTAAATGCTCAGAATGGCTAGGACTGACAAACTATAGATTATCTTTTTTTGAAAGCTTTCTTTTTTTGAAAGCAGCTTAAAAGAAAGCATATGAAAATGTTAATATTTCCAGAAAAAAAATTCTAAAGACAAAAGAGGTTAAAAGTACAAAAGTTCCTCACTTTGGTTGATTTATGCAGTGGAAGGGGTAAAGCCTTATTTTCTATTTTTTCCTTTCTGAGAAATGCAGACCCTGAAGCCTGATTCGTCTGAAGAAGCACATTTTAAATCCCAGCTAATGTACTCTTAAAGAAGGAAACGCGCTATCCCACAGCAATCCTAATTACCATGCAACCGTATTTCATTCTGCACTAGCAATGAACCAACCATCGAAACTAACGGTCACAGTTCGGTTATTATGCAAACATCTAGAAAGAGTCCATTAAATTCCTGATTTGATCATCCTTTCATAGATAGAGAAGAGGAAAGCAAAATTAGAGTTTTCTCTATTTTTCAGTCCCCATAAAAGTCCAGACTGAAACCCCTGCAGCTGGCTGACGCAGGGCAATGGGGCAGCTGCCAGACAGGGTCCATGTCCACCCTTCCAGGCAGGGGCAACAGTGGCCACCAAGCCCTCTTTGTAGCCTCTGCTTTCCTCCTGTCTTTTTCTCTCTACACCCTTAATCCTCCCCCTCACCTCTAGAAAGTTCTCTTTTTTTGAAATAGTGGAAGGTTTTATATTTTCTTCCTAAGAACATTTATTCACCTGCAAAACTCATAAATGAACCATTCAGTTCTGCCAATGTAATCAGCTGCATTAGCAACATATTTATTTTTCATCTTTTCTTTCAGTTATTTTGCCTTTTAATTATCTTTCTTTGTGATTAAAGATAGTCACATTCTAAATTCAATCCCCCTGAAGAACAAAATGGAATAAAGAAGTTTAATCTTTTATTAGAAAACTCTTCTGTGGGATCCAGTGGTGCTGTGATTTTACCATTAAGAAATTGCCCTTTTCAGTTGTCTGCTGCTTGCCTTTTCTTTGTCCTCTGAACAATAAACTGAAGAGTCGTCTCACTTGCAGGATACAAAACATGTACGTTCTGTACCAGAGCACCACAGCTTTTCCTTCTGCTTTTAAATTTGTCTTTTTGTCCAATCGGTAAAGATTGAGCTGTCATTTTTTGAAAGGTAATCCGAGATAAAGCATTTAAAGGAGATAAATACCAGCCAGACCTCTCATAGTTTACAGGAGAAGAGCCATGCAGAATGGTTCACTTGGAGTCCACATGCAGTGAACAGAACAATATCATATTAGTGCTGCCTTGAGCTGCTATCTCAGTGGCCTATCTCTTTAGCAAGTTATCGGAGGTTTTTTCTTCAACTTGTCATCAAAGTGCTTCTCTGTGTCTTTTCTGAATGTCCACATAGACTGTCTCAGACGTAAGTGCTGACCCCACAGAGGCACTTTGTCAGTGCTGGCCACCAAAGAGTGTTGGGTTTTGGCCCAGATGGTCTGCTGTCCAACACAACTTTTATCTAGAGAAGACAAGAAGCAGAAGTGAAATATGTTCTACCGGTACCTGGGTGCCTGGTTTGCAGTCTTCTGTTTGTGACACCATAAGCTATGTTGGACAATAAAGATGGTCCCTG
>NW_010120214.1:80353-107157 GCF_000699245.1 Pterocles gutturalis | reverse complement strand
AGCAGGTTGTTCACTGAAATCTCAACCTCTTCAGACAATGTTGCTGACGCTTCTATTTTTGTTTGTCTTACAGTTTGTTGCTCACCCCAACTGCCAGCAGCAGCTGCTCACCATGTGGTATGAAAACCTCTCAGGCTTACGGCAGCAGTCTATAGCTGTGAAGTTCTTGGCTGTCTTTGGGGTCTCCATTGGGCTGCCCTTCCTCGCCATAGCCTACTGGATCGCTCCCTGCAGCAAGGTACAAACTCATTCAGGTGCATGTTTTTTATGGTCATTTCTAACCAGGGCCTGGAATGAAGTCACGTGTGTTTCTGTGACGCTGTTGGGAAGTGATTCATGCCGTCCTATAAGATTGCCCCAGAGGAGAGCAAACTTGAGGTGCTTCTTGATGTGCACAAATGGAATGATTAGGCATGGGTTGAGGTTCATCTCTATAGGTAAAAGAGGTGGGGTGGTGGGGGAAGAGGGCGAGACAGTGGGTGACAAGAAAAGAATAGGAATAACAAATGGATAGGAGGAGATAACACAGGAATGGGGTGAATAAAGAATAGAAGAACCACCCAAGCTGGGAATAACTGATGGAGATCTTTGTTGCCCTTTTAGTTAACTCTGATGGTTAAGCTCTCGTTCCTTTTAAGTACCTTTTGTTGCAGGTTTCTCCCTTCTTCAGGGTTCCTTTCTTCCCTTTCCTTCTTTCTGATCTTTTATTTTCAGTTAGTGGAGCGTTATTATGGCACATGTGCCTGAAACTCTGGCAAGCCCCAGGTGAAGCCCCTGCAGAGAAGACTAGACTTAATCATACAATCTTTATGGTTTTGAGAGAAAAGATGATGAAATTTGGAAAACTGCCATGTAGCTGAATACGTCTGTTCTGTGTCTCACAGCATCAGATGGAGTAGGAGAGTTTTGCCAAAACCTAGAGGTCAAAGGACCAGAGCCAACCATTAGCTTAGGTAAAAGCTTCGGTTGTCTGTGGTCTGAAATCTGGAGTGAGGTTTCCATCCTGAAAGAGTTTGCTCAAACAACTGGAGGTAAATAGGTGTGTGGCTGAGTGATAAATAGCTTTTTCACTACCCTTGCCACAGAACAAAAGGGCGGCAGGGGAGAAGATCATTTCACATTCCACAATAGCCAACAACACCATCCATTACAAGGCAGAGGTCTTCAAGGAGGCTTATCAGAGGCACTTAAATTTGATCAAAATTACCCCTGGTGCTGGTAATTTATTCAGTCTTGAAAGCATCTTCTCCCATTTCCTTTAAAAGCCAGTGAGGAATCCTTTCTAAATTTGTCAAGCCCAAGAAATTATAGATCCATGGATGAGTATGAAGGAAAGATTACTATTTGGAAAGATTTATGTTGCTGCAATCAGGCAAAACTTTTGAAAACAGTCTTTCAGAACATCTGAGATAACAAAATATGTTTAAGGCTTGGTGTCCTCCAAAGTATTTCCCAGAAAAGTACTTTCTCTTAGAGAAATTGAGAATGCAACTTCATTTTCCCAGGGTTTGTATCAACACAAAACTGCATCACTTTTACGAACACTGGACAGGACTCCGGAGTTTGTGCATGTGAAAGCTGGGCTATGCTGTGGGCGGTTTTGCTTGGATCGTAGAGAGAATTCAAGTACGGAATTACCGCATGATTTTGTTATGGCAGAACTCAGTCTAGCGGGGATTTATGAAGCTGTTTAATTTCCTTCACCTCTGTTGAATGTGCTGGGAGTTGGCATGCCAGCCAACAGCAACATTTGTGGTGTGCTCTCAGAATGATGGAGGTTGCATTTGCACATAGCAATAGGTGAGGAGAACAATTAGACTAGAAATAAGTGGAGAATTTCAATGAGAAGCATAAAAACTAAAGGGAAAATCCAAGGCAAAAAAAAAATCAATCTTACAGCAGAAATAAGAAATGATTGAGAAAGTTATTTAGTTTTCATTTCTTAAAGAAGGTGTATTAAACTTTTAAAAAATGGTGGGAGGGGAGCAACTTTCCATCGACTCTGATTTCATTGCACTAAACTTTTTGTGCATTCTCATTTTTCAATGTCCCTTTCTTTTCACTCCACTTTAGACTGTGAAAAACCATACGTAGCTTTCTATCAGAATGTCAAATTGAAAGTTCTTTCAGACAGGAATTGTCTTTGCATGCATGGCTTTGCATTGATCAGAACAATGTAGTCTTGATTTTTGATTGGGGTCTTTGATAGAAATAACGGAATAATGAATGCATTTTCCCCCATGAATTGATACCTCTCCCAAAATCGTCATTATTAAGTTCAAGGGCTGAGGGTTGATACATGAGCCTTGTATCTTCTCATAGTGTTGTTGCACATGATTTTACATAAGCAGCGAATCCACTGAAAGGATGGTGCTATTAACAGAAAATTTACGTGTGATGCTCTGAGCAACCCAATTTGTCCTGGTCAATTTTCCAGTCGTTTTGTTTGGTTTGAAGACATGGAAACGATCTTGATGTTGCATAACTGGGTAATGAAATAATTTCTCCATAGTAACAATCAACAAAGATATTTAACTTAAATCAAATCAGACCTGACTTAAAAGACACGTGGTTGCCCAGGCATGAGTCAGGGAATCATTTCTGGGATAAGAGAGGGAGAAAAATGAAGGAAGTTTCTGTAATGTGGAATACTGCTTATAGGAGCCATCCTGGGCAATACTACTGTGTATCACATTCTTAAGACTTATTGGTCAAATTCTGCAGTTTCACATAGGGTGACAGACTAATTCATATCTCAGAATAATTCCCTCACTGATGTATCTTAGCAAGGAAGAGGTTACCTTTACTCTCTATCAGAAAATTTTCTTTAATAAAGCTCTGTGAAGTTAGAATATACCACACCAAATACCACCCTTGAAAATTTACTAAATAGTATTAACTGGAGTTTGCAAAGGCAAAGAGATAGAATGGAAAAATCGCACAGTCTGCTGCCCAAAAAAATAATAACAAGAGCAAGCAGGACTGTTTGGACTATCTGCAGGACTTTGAGAAGTACTGTCTTTCTTCTCTGGGTGGTAGAAGTGCTCCTTCAAATGTTACAGCACTAGCAGAGATCATTTATACATGGCTCTCATCGCCTGGGTTGTTCCCTGGCTTTCACGTCGCCATGCTGAGGATTTATGGCCGGGAGCTCCCGCTGGGACAGAGCCAGCATCGTTTAAGCACTGGGACTTTAATGGTTCAATACACCTAAAGCTGTACCTGTACCTTTTTACTCTGGGTATTTTCCTTCTCTGTTAAGTTACATACAATTTCTACAACAATATTTTTCATGCCTCTACCCTGAGCATAATGCTGAAAATAGCAATGGCTTTTTTCTTTATGATGTTTCTGTTTTCATTTGTTCCTGCCTCTTGGAGTTGAGGTTAATTTGCATTTGGAAACTTTGGTTGACTATCACATTTTATAGATTTTCTTTTTGACATGTCTACATGTTTCATTATTTTCCTGTAATACAAACAGGATCCTAAGTCAGAAATGAGCTGTTCTCTCAAGAATGAACCTTTGTATTCACACACTGTCAGCGTTTCTGTCCTAACTGTGACAGTCAGGCACTTCCCTGCAAGCCTGGTGTGATGAAAGATGATATTTTTATTTTAAAAAAGTAATTGAGACGTTGATGTATCCAAGCAGTCACACACCTTGAGTTTAACTATATCATGTTTCTTGAAAAATATATCATATCGTCATAAAGCATTAGGCTGACTGGAGGAATTGACGCTTCATTAATTTTTTACAGAATATTCTAGTCAACGCTTTCACTTCCTATAGCGCTTAGCTAAAAAATCACATTTCTGAGAAGATATGAAAAGCACCAGCTCGAGAAAAAAAATTGTAAGATTTACACAGTAATAAAGGGGATAAAAGGCTGATGCAACACTGACTAAATGCAGACTTTGGTTGAATCAGTAGAGAACTAAGTGAAATTACCCACAGAATTAATTTGGTTCTGTAATACATGGAATAATTTCTCTGATAACTGAGGCTGTGCTTCTTCAATCTTAGGTGTCTTTTTTTTTTTTTTTTTTTTAAGTTTCTATAGACAGCAGAAAAAGTCTAATTATTTTGGGAAAATTCGTCATTCAATAGAAAGTGCTTTTTCTCTTTTAGTGAATTCAAGGTAGAAAAGCCTCCTGCACAGACTGCAAATGCATTTTCTTAAAACTTTGTTGGTAAGGTCCCATATGTCCATAGCTGTTGCTTTGCTTTACTCGTGCTCTTTGAGCTCTTTCAGACAGGGCAGATGAGGAAAACATCTGAGATTATTACTGTATGGGATGCTGTTCAAATTTATCCCACCACCCCATCAGCTCTGTACTGGAAATATAAATTCTGTTACAAAATGTAAATCTACCCAACACCAGCCATGAAAAGTTGCTGAGAACTAACACGAGACCAAGGGCTGCAGCAGAGCATTGAACCAGCATCACAAGTTTTGGAATTGCTTTTAACATGCTTCATTTACTCCTACATCTGCCATAATATTCCTAGGCAAGATTAAGGAAAGTTGGAGTTTGGTTCAGTGCAATTTCTACCTGCTTAAACGCAACCTTATTGACCTCAGAAAAAAAACATGTGTTAATAAGGGCTTGGGGATATGGCAGAGTTTCTTTATTTTTTTTACTGGAAAGTCTTTCAGGTATTTAGAAACATACAAATTTTCCAATAGGATTTTCTATTCTCTCAACTTCGTAAAAGATTTATTTGACATTTTAAAAATTCAGGGAAGAAAAAGAAGTGAGAACCAGTAAGTCTTCCTTTAAACTTCCAGTAGACCTAAAGAGCCCTGCTTTTAAAATATTTCCTGCCCTGCAGTAACCAGAGACATGGGCTCCTTTGAACAAAGCTGCTATTGGAGATAAGTAGGAAAACAAGGAATTTTTTTTCAGTCCTTTTTCATAATTCTTATGAAGTTTTATGATCAAGTCAGTAGATATTAAGAAAATTTTGAGCATACCTTGTCATCAAGGGAAGTTGATCAGTAATATACTGCAAAAAAATCCTGTTTGCTTTGAGGAGGTTTTGGAAAGGGCACGTACAGGGTGGTACTTTCATTGCTGTCTGTTGTGTCCTACACCACAGGCATCGGTCCTTGCTCTCCCAAAAAAAGCTTCTACTCTGTCATCTTTCTGGAATAATGGTGGTTTAGACCACAGAAAATGTAAAATGAAAAGTGTTATTTAAATTAATTATCAAAGAAAGCTTTTTCAGAAGAATGGAACAAATATTAGCTATAATGAAGAAATCTGCTGCTTCAATTCTTAGTTTATTCAATTGAAATAAATCCTTGTGTTCTGTGGAGCAAATCTCCAGCTTTTGTAGTAATTACGAGAGAAGACTGTCATACCAAAACATATTAAAAGCATTACTGAAGAATCTTTAAACAGAAGGCTATTTCCTACACGTCATTAATGAACCAAGCATTCATCATTAATAAAAATTCTAATATATAATTACAATATAAGGATGAGAAGTGGGCCCGTTATTAGGATTTATATTGACACACACGAGCATACACACAAACATGTCTCCTGTATAGATGTCCTGTCTCTTAATTTTCCACTTACCATATGGCCAGGGCAATTAGATATTATACGTGGGTATAAAGGAGCAATGTAAAATAATGCCATGCACAGAAATGATCCAAAGCGCATCATTTGAATTGCAATGCCTAACGTCTAGTAACAGCAAAGAACGACTTGCACAAATCTAAAACTCATTTGGTTCATGACCTAGAATTCATTTCTGAATCCTTTCAACGGGCAAATTTTTCAAACTTTTATATGAAAAAAAAAAAAACTTATTCTGGAAGTGGATGAGGAGAAAAAATCTTACATCTTGTGTGTGTTTCATTGCAGTTGGGACGGACCCTCCGAAGTCCTTTCATGAAGTTTGTGGCACATGCGGTTTCTTTCACAATCTTCCTTGGACTGTTAGTAGTGAATGCTTCAGATCGGTTCGAAGGAGTAAAAAATCTCCCCAACGAGACCATCACTGATCATCCAAAACAAATATTTAGAGTCAAAACAACTCAGTTCTCATGGACAGAATTGCTGATCATGAAGTGGGTATTGGGTAAGCAAAATCAAAATGTTTACAAGACTTCCAGGGAAATTCAACATGAGTAGAAACAGCGTGATAGACAGTGACAAGACAAAGGAAAAAACAAACAAACAAAAAATTAAAAAACCACCATGAGGCTATATAAGAGGCTGATGGAAGTATTTTGATTAAACAGGATCAAAGATGACTTTGATCTCGGTTACTGCTTTTGAAAATATTGAATGATGCTTAGCAAAGTCTCACTTTCCTGATTTTCCACGCTGTATGCTATAGATGTTGTCTGCTTGCCTCTGTTGGTTTAATCATTGCATCTTAAAGAAGGTAATGTAGTCACTGCAAGTTATAACTTCAGTACAGGACATCGCTCTGTCTAAAGTGAGCAGAAAGAAATGTGTCCATTGGGATGTGGGTGACCATCAGCCTGTTTTATTACCCTTCTACGAGATTCTATTATCTTTCACTGAACCTCAGTTTCTTCATCTGCAAAATTGGTATATTGTTATTTACTTTTTTTGTGATGCACTCTGAGATCTAGTGATGAAAACTGTCAGGTACACAAGAGTTGGATTTTATGAACCTCATAGTATGAAGTTGTTACTGGTGAGAGGACAGAACAGCATTCAAATCTTTTAAAATAAGTTATGCAGAAATTATAAAGTCAGGATTCATGTGGATGAACCCTTCAAGTGCAAAAGTATGTCATGTGCACAAATTAAACTTCCAGGGAGTTTTAGGCAAATTCAGATGTATCATTTTTTCCTATAGGTACAATTTATTCCTGGCAGGTCAGCTACTTTGAACCACTAATCTAAACAAGTCCAGAGGGATTTATCGGGAAATTGAGCTTATCAACTCTGCAGAATCTTTGCCTGCCTCTTTTGTATCTATTTTTACTCATCACCATGATTTTGAATCTTTTCTTGCAGCAAATAATTCCACAGTTCCATAAATACTGATAGCATGAAACACCCTGAAAAATAGGCTTGGGCTGGTCTATCTGATGACTTCCTGGCCACCATTTCTTTGTTCCCTGTCCCCACAATAATCAGAATCCCATACAGGATATTAGGCTAGAAAAAAAAAAAAAAAGAATAGATGCCAGACTGGATAGAGTAAGTCTGTAAGATTTATTTTTAAAATGATATTAAAGCAGTTGGACAAGATGATTAGATTTTAGACTAGGTATTATTTTCTTATAAGCAGTAGGTATCTGTCTGCTTGGTGAGTTCCTGAGAGATGAAGAAGAAAACATTTCATTTAATGCCAAGGTTTTCACTTTTCGCGGAAAAGAAAGGTGATTCATGGTACAGAGTTCTGAATATAATGAGGTTTTCTAATGACTGCCTACATCAGCACTGACAGTCGTCTCTGGCCATTTTACCTGTCTGCCTACATAAAGCTTCAAATAATATCTCAGCAATAGGAAGGTGAAAGTTTGGTGCACGTGGCCCGCAGAGAGCTGGCACGGGGGCTTGGGCACTTGCTGACCCCCATATGTGACCCTGCTCTTTAAGGAGCATATGAACACTAAGGGTGGCAGACTGCACACCCTCCTGGCACAAAAATTGTATAGGTATTATAAATATGTATATGTAAGCAGAAATATAATGAAATAAAGTGAATGTTAAAGATAAATATCACTAGTAAAGTTGCCAAGACATGCTTTTCCAAAGAGGCAAATGTAAGCAGACGGTAAGTATACATTGAAGTATAATAAATCTAACCCTTGTATACTAAATATACACCGCTATATTTAATCCTGCTTGGCAACACCTGCAGCTCCTGTCTTCAGACCCAACAGTGTAGGTGTGCTACCTACATTTCAATTCTGAGTACAATCAAAAAGTGTAACTTTTTTTATTCTCAGCTTGTAAATCCCTTCCTTCTTTTTCTGTTCCTTCCTTTTTCTCCTTCATACTCTGTCTGCAATGATGAATGCTGATGACAAATTACTTGTTCCAACCATAGCAGACCATTTTTGAGAAATTAGTTTACAGGTCTCTGATCTCGGTTCTTTTTTGGGGAGAAAATTGGCTGTCTGAGTTATCTGACTGTCAACCATAAAATTATGACGCATGTTCAGAGCAGCGTTATTCAAGGATAATGTGCTACATTAGCATAGCGTAGTGTGGACATGAGTGAGCACGATCTGTGATAGCACTCCCTGCAATTAATCTCGCTGGAGATATGAAAATTGACCCCCACAAGAGAAATTCTACCAGTAAGAGAATTTCAGACTGGAGCTATGCAAAAAGATGCCATTGCCATCTCCTGCTCCCAACTATTTGTAATATAGGCAAATAATGGAGTAAACCAAACAGAGGCAATGACTTTCAGCCAAGCAAGCACTTCATCCTACTCCAAAAATCCCTATCAGAGGCTTTACTTTCCATTAGTCTGCACCTCTGAAACGTCTGTAGAGCGTGGTTGGATCAACCAGGTAGTGTTAGTAGTCCATTTAACATCATCCCCATGAACAGCCAAATAGCATTGTAGGTGGAAGAACACCTTTTTGATGTCACTCCTCTTTGTTAGGAATAAGCATTCAAGGGCTGTAGATGACGTAGAGCTATAGCGCAATGCTTTGAGAGGAGAGCTTGCCCCTTTGTGCATGGGGCACAGCAATTTCAGCTCGTGCGTCTGTGGCTCATTGTGTGCCTTGGCTGCTTCTTCCCCCTGCCAACGGGTCTCCCCATCTCTTGCCTTCAAGTGAGGAAGGCTGGGATTTTCTTCATGAGCAATATGGGCAGACTGGGAGCAGGGAGGTTTCATTTAGAGAGACAAAATCCCTGCTGCAATAGCAGCCGAGGCAGCAGTTAAGCTCTGGGTAGATGCAATCTGAGCACAACTCTGTCTCTTAATCCAACAGCCTTTGGCAGATCCAGCAAGGCTCAAAGGCGGCTCTCTGACATCAGCTGCTTGTGATTTATGTACCAGGCCAGTGGATATATAAATCTGACAGACTGTTCCTCTTTGTGCACAGGTGGAGAACAGCACTTCTTGCACACTGCTGTTTTCCTTCCAGATGGGCTGTGCCTGTAGCTTGACTCTCCTTCCCCTGCTGAAACCAGAAATGCCCATCAAGGTGACATTTCTGATTGTCCCTGCTGTGGGAGAACACAAGAGACCTGAAGAAGCTGCTCATGTCCCACCTCTCTGTGTGTCAGACTCAGGGAAACGACCTCTTCCAGAGCTGTCAGGGGCCTCAGAAACACCGTATTGAAATGCAGTCACATCCTGGCAAATCTGCTCTACCCTAGTTGCCTTCCCTTATTTCTGTTCTTACATCCCATCTTACGTCCCATCCCCTGAATTTTAGCTGCTTTTTCTCTTCTTAGTATTTTTCCTTAAGGAGAAACTTTGAATTACTCTCTCACAATGTACATACAATTACTCAGCACTACTGACCAAATAATTACTGTGACTTTCCTACTTGTCCTGAATAGACATTTTTCCATATGTATGGATAAAAAATGATTGCCACACAGTTGGCAAAAAGAGTGATATAAATTCTGGGCCGACAGTGCGATACTTTCACCAAGTGATTCTAATTTTAGTCAGTCTACTCAGTTTTAGACATTCCTGACTTCATTAATCTGCAACTTAGGTATATTAAGTGACCAAGATTAGAAATAAATTTGGATCGGAGAGTTAATATTTAAAACAGAAAAGACATTTCTGGATGTCAATGAACAAGAACTCTCGTCAGCATTATAACCATGCATGTGATGTTTCCTGAAGTGCTTCAGTACCTTTATATGACACTCATGCATAACACGTAGGGCTGATGTCCCCTATCTGTCACTTCTGGAATATTTCTTTCTTAGCTAGAAAAGTTTCTTTAGTATTTCATCCTCTCTCCAGGACAGTTCCTAAGAAACTAATTCTTCCCCCTTCTCCCTTAGGCTATTCACTATTAATCTTGCTCATGGTGAATGGCAGCTTGGGATGAAGCTCCTGCTTTTGCTCAGCCAAGCCCCTGTGGACTTGAGAAGAAGAGCTGGGGGCTCCTCTCCTGCCCTCCCTCAGGCTCTGCTCAGCACTCAGCAGACCTCAGGCTCTCTCTCAAGACAGATCTATACAGGCCATAACCTGTATCAGGGTACGGCTCCAGGGATCTGCCTGGAGATTCCAGGGCTATGGAGGTCACCAGCTGGTGGTGCCTTGGCCACCGGTGATACTGACAGCTCAGCTTTCCATTTTCTCTCAAATCCTTCCCCATGCACAAGGACTGACAGCATGTTATGGTTTTCATTCTTCATTCCCTCAGCCTCCGGCTAAATTCACACTGACCTGTCTCCTTCCCTATAATCCAGCTTTCAGCAGTTCCTCTTGGGATGCCGTGTGCTTTCAGGAGTCTCTGAAGTAGCTGAGCAAACACATTGACATGCCACAGCACAAGAGCTTCCAGCAAAGAGAATGAAGAAGAGTTCACAAAGAGGACGAAGTTGCGGGAGGCCACGTGGAAACTGGCAGGCACCGCTCCTGCTTGACTAAATGTGAATTTCCCTGCTGCTATGGAAACTGGATTGGGTAGAGTGCAGGAAATATTTATCAGGGGGCTAAATATTCCAATATTTTAGCTATTCAGAAGCAAGATTTTGGGCCTGGAGCCCTGCTGTGATTGAAAGTTGGGCAAGTTGATGAATTTGACCTGGCTCCAGTTTGCCCATTGGATTCACCTGTCCTCCCCAGCACTCCCCAGTACCACATGGATGTCAAAATGTTTGAATTTTTCTGGGTTTGACATTTGGGTTTCTCTGTAAGTCTGTTGTCAGAAAGATCCAAACTCAGACAGGGTTTTCAAAGTGGTAGATCAGACTTTAATGTATGGAAATTCATAATTATTGGATATAAAACTTTATGAAACATACTACAAGGGCAGAACTCCTGTCTTACCTTTTCTCTGATTGTACTGTATTTACTCTTGGATCAGATTTTCTCTCAGATCTGTTCCTGCCCTCAAACTGGACCCACTCACTGTCCTAGGGAAGGAGGAAAACATCAGTAGAGCAAGCGATACCATCTTCAGTGGCACGGCTTAGCAAGGAGATTTTGGGGACAATAGAGGAAATCTAAATTTTTTCTAAATAGATCAGCAGTAGGATTTTCTAATGTCTTCACTATTTCCTAACTGTGCTTTCTCTGACAGCACCAGAAATCCACTTTACCATTGACTCACACAGTGAATTTTCAAAATGTCTATTCATATATACAAAAGGACATATAAGCTTGATTTTTAATAAATTTTTAATAAATTTTAAGAAAGATTACAAGAACCTTTCTCAAGAAATTCAGTTTAATTGGAATTATTTGTTTTGGCTTTAGAAGGTACTGTTAGCCAGAAAATGGGTCTAGCTGAATATAAAAAACACCTTCTGTGTTTGCCAGTTAAACACGCCCTCGCCTTTCCACAGGCATGATATGGTCAGAGTGCAAGGAGATCTGGGAAGAGGGTCCACGCGAATATGTGGTGCATCTCTGGAACCTGCTGGACTTTGGGATGCTGTCCATCTTCGTGGCATCATTCACTGCCAGGTTCATGGCTTTTCTCAAAGCGACGGAAGCACAACAGTACGTAGATCAGTACATTCAAGATGATGACCTCAATAATGTCACCCTCCCCCCTGAAGTTGCTTACTTTACTTACGGTAAGATGCTTTTTGCTGTCTAATGCTTACTGTTCTTTTAGGCTAATATGTAGCAGTGCTGAAAGTAGCTTTCTTTTTGTGATATTTATGTAGTTTTTTTCTAATTAAACCCAATTATTCTTCTCAGATCTACCCATTCCAGCCATCTTCCTAAACAGTCAGAAAGGAGTCGAGATCTGTGTCTCATTTAGTCTCTGATCTTGTGCTAAGGCTACATTCAGGTCAATCCCATCCTGACAAAATAGCTTCAGGAACTGGGAGTGAGCAGAACATAATTTAAATTACAGATGAATGAACCTGCTTGGTTTTCCAAATGTGAGAGGGGGAAGATGTGTGAACAAATATAAGATCTGGAACTGCATTTCTAACCACTGGTGCACCTGCACATCTGTTACATCCAATACCTGTATGATGGAAATGCAAACACCAATTACACCCATAAACTGCTGCTCCTCCAAGAGAAAAACTTTATTTTTTGAGAGCCTGTATCATCTATAAATACTAACATCTGGAAATAGAAGCAGCAGCATAGCCTTGACAGTATTATTTTTGA
The DNA here is from genome assembly GCF_000699245.1 of Pterocles gutturalis. NCBI lineage: Eukaryota > Metazoa > Chordata > Aves > Pterocliformes > Pteroclidae > Pterocles > Pterocles gutturalis. The sequence goes on along the minus strand of NW_010120214.1, from coordinate 94,869 downwards.
TGGCTGAAATGGTTTTTCTTTGATATTCACAAATGAATAGAGCTTTGCACCCCAGTGTGGAGACTGGATTTATTGCACGCCTCTGCAAGCTTTGGAGGTAATCCTGAACAAAATCCATGGGGATTTTTGCTCACGGAGGGGCTGCAAGCGCTAGAGAGCTGAGCAAAACGGAGCACTGTTTGTTCCCTGGGATTGTAAGGTCATTATTCTAGCGATGTGCTTGTAGAGCAGCAAACTTCATCCACTGTAGATGTGAACCGTGTGGCACCAGGGACATGCGCCCCGACCCCACACTGGGGTGCACAGCCACGGGCTCGCTGGTGGGTCTGTCAGCTGGTCACACCAGCTCAGCCTCTTGCTCGGGGTGTCCCCTCTGAAGGTCAGCTTCTCTCCCTGCCCAGGCAAGCAAGAGGCCTCTGAGATGATGTGGTTTTCTTCTGGTTTGCATCTGACCCATTTAAAGTGAGTTCGTGATACAAAGGTGCAAAGGGTCCAGAACAGAATGGCACAACCAGATCCTGCAAATTCCTCCATCTGCCACTTTTCCTTTGCTCCAGATTACTGCAAATAATGCCTAAATTTATTGTTCTGTCCTTAAAAATATTATTTTAGCTCTGAGTCAGTCTTTTCACCAAGAAACTCAGTTGTGCAAGGACACTTATAAGCTATTTTAGTACAAATGTTCAAATTTTCAGTAGATTAAATAAATTATGCATATCTGGTATCAACAATAAGCTTTCTAAAGTAAAAATATTAGAGTAACTAGACTGCAAGAATTGGTTTTAATTTAAAGATAACACAAAGATGATACACTTGATGGTTATATCTGCTTTATCCGAACAAGTCCTAACTTTCTTATCTAGTGGTAGGGATAGAGATCTTGGTCTCCTTAATGCTTCCTTTCCAAACATTGTATACAAATCCAAAGCCAAACTCCACTGCCTTCTGGTTCTCCACCTCAGGGGTTTCAGATGGAAAAGGCATAGCACAGTTGATGTTTGACTAGGAAATTGAAAATATCACATTTGTTTAAAGTCATGCTATTTATTTGCTGTGCAACTTTGGTAAATCCCAATGACTTGCTCATTTCTCATCTTTACCATGTGGAAAATACAACTAGTTCTTCTTACCCGTATGTGTACAACTTATTGAGGACTTCAGTGACCAGTTGTTCCAAACCTTTTTTTTTTTTTTTCCCCCTTTAACTCCTGGCCAAAACCAAGATTCAGTTTTGAAAAGGGGTCATTTATCATCATAGCTTCCATCTAAACACTTTTCATTACTAATACCTGATGTACGTGTATTGTTTTAGCCAGGAACAAGTGGCTTCCCTCGGATCCTCAGATCATTTCAGAAGGACTGTATGCAATAGCTGTGGTACTCAGCTTCTCCCGCATTGCTTACATTCTTCCAGCCAACGAAAGCTTCGGCCCCCTGCAGATCTCTTTGGGGAGGACTGTGAAGGATATCTTCAAGTTCATGGTCATCTTCATCATGGTGTTCCTGGCCTTCATGATTGGAATGTTCAACCTTTATTCATACTACCTTGGTGCAAAATACAACCCTGCTTTTACAACGTGAGTACCTGGGGAGAAGTGGCTGTTTTTGTAAGGCTCAATCCATTCTGGTCCATTGCTGCTGCAAGGTCTGCTCAGATAGTTTCTACTCCAGCAGTGTGGGGAAGTCACATCCAGATTTTGTCTAGGAAACGTGTGCCACAGCCTCCAGCCCTGGCAGCCAGCTCAAGGCCTGAGTGTATGGAGATGCCTCGTTCAGAAATGGTTATTTCTGGAAAACAAAAGGACAGATCTGGAAAATGTTTTGTGAGATGTTCAGTGAGTCAAGAGAAGCAGTGGAGAAGAGGTTAGACCTAAGATTATTGTTATTAGAACTGCAAGCCAAAATGTATGTAAAATGAGGGAGGATTTTGCTTATGTGAGGTCTCTTTTAGGATCCCACCTGAGTGCAGCTGTGATTATTAAGTGCACATCTGCAGAGTCAGCTCCTAGTTGTGATGCTCATAGAAGCAAACCAAACTGGGATGTCTAGGCTGTGTTTTGTAAACCCTGGCTGGGAACTTTTCGTCAGAGGCCATGTGAAAACTGCACAGAGCATCACGACAGGTGACTGCCCACGTAGGGTGGTGGGTCCAGCTGGGTCATGCTCACGTAGAGGTGGCCATGCTGGATGCCCTGCCTCCACCTTATTGGGGATGTTGGGAAGAAAAAGAGGTTATCAAATGTTTCTGGAATGAGATTCAAGCTGAGGTTGCTTTTGAAAAGGGAAAACCTACAACCCTTCCAAGGTAGCACAAAATGCAACCTTGATTCTCCGGGACCCTGGAACCCAAGTCCCATCCCTCGGGGCGGGGGGGGACAGCTGAGGTCTTGAAGGAGCTTTCAGAGGAGGGGATATCATGGTGCCTTGCTGTGTCTGAGGAACGTGTCCCAGGCATCCAGAGGAAAGCCTCCTCCCTTGCAGTGTGATGTGACACCAGCAGAGCACCCTGGCAGTCAGCTTTGTGTCTCACAAAACCACTGTGACTTGCCTTAGGGACACGGTGGGGACAAGGAAACTTCCCACACACCCGTCTGTGAGGGAAGAGGAAAGCTTGGCATAATGTTATCCCCTTGCTGAGATCTGACTTCCAGGCAGCCACGCCACACTTGTAATGCCTGAGCCCATGGGGTTTGCCAGATGCAGAGCAGACAGCAGCTGGCACTTGATGTGTCACTTCTCTAACATGTCTCACAGCAAGCTGGGGGCTTAGCTCGTAGCTCCTCTAGTAGAAATGACCTTTTCAGCATCATCCCTGTCCTATGAATGTCTGTTTCCTTTCAAATGCAGAGGAGCAGTTTTATCACAAAAGCCTCTTGTGCAACATGTGCCTTCTAACATCATAATGTTGATTTTCTCTAATTGGGCTAAATATGCCTTCTAGACCCCCCCTCTAACCTCAGGATGCATTTTAATGGAAGGATTTATGAGGCCAGATGCAATTACATTTAGCTGTGCTAAGTAGTAGAGCAGAAGAAAATTGAGTGTGTGGGATGTGACTCGCTTCTTATCTGAAGAGAATGTGATGCCCTTGAAGCACAAGACTTAACGAGAAGTTGAGTCAATACCATCCTTGCCTGCCTGGTGGCACAGTAACTCTTGGTGATGGTATTTCCCAGGCACGTCACCGGCAAATTCCAGTCTCTGATGCAATGCTGTGTGGTAACTCTCTCATTAGTACTCATTACCTAAGTGGATCAAACCAGTAGTTTCTATCTTTTGATGGAAATAATGAGCAAACATTGACTAAAATGATGACTGCTCTCTGGAGTAAGGATTGCTTAACTGCCCAAGGGGTGTTTGAATTGGGGAGAGTCTTGTCAAAAGGCAGTGTTCTTCCTCCCTAATGTCAGCCTGGTGGCTACTGGTTGTGGAGGTACTTCATGTTGTTATGAAGCAAATTTTCCATGAGCATAAATTTTCCCTTTAAGAATTTGGAAGAGATTTAAAGTAGACTTACTTTCTTCTGATTGTTTAAACACACAGGAGTGTAATGATGACCAGTGAAAATGAGCCCTTTCATCATATGAAATGAAGAGAATAGCTTAATGTTCATCCCAAAAATCCTTCTTAGATACCTCATTCAACAAGCTACAAACCCTGAGGTATACAGTCTCAAACAATTTTAACAAGCTAATGACAAGGTTATATTGGCAGATGGGCAGTGACCCACTTTAGCGGCGTTTCCTCCTCTATTTTTTGTGAGCTGCCTGTGGGCCTTGCTGAACGTGGCAGGCTCCTGCTGCCATTAACTTATTCATGAAAAGAAGGAAAACTTCAATATTAGATCTGAGTAAGTAGCTCCCCTGTTGTGAAAAATTTACTGGGGCAAAGAAAAGTAACATTTGCTTTGGTGTCCTCATAACCATTTTGTGACTTCTGTGACTTGACTGGTTGCGTTTCCTATTGGGCATCTAATAAGGATGGGTGCAATTTTACAGAAAGCAAGTTTTATACTCAGAAATGTGACTATCTGGCTATGGGACCTGATTCTCAGAGATCAGTTGGCTAGTCATTACAGAAAAAGATCGATTCAATTTGCGCCCTAATTGACTGTGGCCAGTCTCAAAGGGTGTTGAATCGACAGCTCACTGGAGATCCTTAGTGAGAAACCTCAGAGATAGAGAGATACTTGCTGAAATAACTTTGAGTTAGACGTTTAAGAAAATGACAGCTCCCCAGGACAGGGAAAAAGAGTGTACGTTTGTCCAGATAACACTCAGAAGGAATTGCTTGCTAAGTTCTAATGACAATAATTAGTGAACATTTGGTGTAAGTTAGTTTTCACCTTCCCTTGCTGTTGCGCTTCTGAAATCCTGCTCTCCGCTTTGCTTGTGTTGCCATGTGGAGAGCAAGCAGGTAGCATCCCAGTGGCCTCTGAACCGAGTTATTGTGCAAAGTTTCTGTCTTTTCTTCCATTTTAATGCTCTTGATGGAGAGAAAATGAAAATGCAGTGGAGACTGCTAAATACAGAGATTATTTAGCTAACGATGGTATACTTTCAAATTTTTTCTGAAGTACTGCAATGCTGAAAAGTAGACCATTTTCTCAACTGTTGTAACCAACTCCAACTATGTTTATCTGTTTATTGGATGCTGTGTACAGAACACAGCTCTTGAAACAGCCTGTAATTAAGAACATCCTATGCAAACAAAATCGAAATGGAGGCAAGACTGATTGCATTCATCTTGCTTTCCGCATCACAGATCAGGCTGAAGGCTACAACGCGAGGTTTTCTGTCTCCCTCTCCCCAAAGGGAAATGTGACTCATCGTTGAGTGCCAATGTTACTTCCAGGCTTGAAGGCTTTTTTCTTCTCATTTTGCTTTGTCAAATGTGATATTTTTGTAGATTATATTGAATGCATTGCTTTTTTTGGCAGTCTTAAACGTCAACTAACCAATTTAAGGAAATAACTCAGTCTGAAAGGATGCCTTAAGCTTTCTTAAAGAGGAGGACACAAGACTGACATGAAGTCATAGCCTTGCCATGACCTTTTTTGATGAGCAGGACACTCCAGTTTACAAAAGTCAGTCAAAACTGCAACTATGTAGTTGCTTATCATCTGTTTTCTTCTTTGATTAAAAATTCTTGTTTAGCTTTCACAGGTCTATGTGTATTGAAACAAAAAAACCTCTTTGTTCTCTTCCCACTGCAACAGTTGGCTCTACCAGAGTAGAGCGTGTGCAGCATCCCCATCTCCACAGTCAATCTGCCACTGCCAGGTCCTCCTGCTGCCAGGAGCTGTCAGTCTGGGCAGGACTCCTGGCTTCCTCCATTCCTTCATTTGTCTGCCTTTGAGAAGGACAAAACACCCGCTGACCTTGCAGGAAGGGGGTAAATTGCTTACCTGGCAACAATGAGACACATCAGCATCTTGGAATCTTTGAGAACTTGGCTCCAAACCTCTTCGTCTTGTGTTTTAATGAGATATTCACAAAAAAAAAAAAAAAAAAAAAAAAAAAGAGAGAGAGAGAAAAACCAACTGATGTACCCTGTGACTTATGCCAAATCTCGTGCAATTTGACAGTAATTGAAAAGGGAGAGAGAAAGAGCCATCCACCTTTTTGGAGGGTGGAGCTGGACTAGTACAAGGTCCCCTTAGAAATATTTTCTCTGCAAGAGAGAGAGACCTGCATCTGCCTGGAGACGCTGCTAAGCACTGTTTTGGAGTGCTACAGGTCAGGTCCACCTCTCGCACCACCTTCCCAGTCCCACCACTGTTGGCACTGGTCCTTCACCTGAAGCTGGGTTTAAGGACTACTGGATCCTCTCTCCTCTGCAGTGCTCAGGGCGGTCAGGGCCCCTCACGGTCCTTAATTAACTTTTCAAGGCAAATCTGGCACGGCTCCGGAGCAAAGGTTAATGTTTAAGCTGCGGAAAAGGAGCAGAGTTGACATGTTGTATTAAAATCTGCCGGCAGGGTGGGAAACTCAGGGAACCTTTCCAAATTAAAAAAGGAAGGTTAATAGCAGGGTGCAGCTGGGATCAAGGCTGGGGGTTGTGGTTTTTATTAGTTTCATAAGTGACTTCGGTGGCGGGTTTCAGAGCCAGAGATTTTTGGTGTTATATATGTTCTTTAACTGGAAAGTACAACATTTAATAGAATAAGCACTGGCCAGGCTGCTACCATAAAAGTGAAAGGTATCTGACACGTTAATGCCAGCCACCCTGCGCTGCAGACGAGGGCAGGAGACAAGAGCAGAGCGTTCCAGGAGAGGAAACGTCCAGCAAGTGGAAAGTGATGGCACTTGTTTGCATCACAGTCATCCCACAAATGTATCTTTGCATGGTGTCCCAGCCTCATCCAAAGCAGCAAGAGGGAGGTACCGGTGACTCTGAGTGTCATGGAGACTCCAAAAAGTGCCACATTTTAAATGAAGTTGTGCAACATCTGTCTGAAACACCGCTCAGACTCACAAGTTGGTGCAATTATACGGGCTGAGAATGGTGTCTACATACCTACTGCAGTCTTACTACTAGTAAATGAACTATGGAATACTGTAAGTTACAACAGGGGATAAATACTAGTTTCCTGTGGCAGAAAGTCATCGCCCAATGCTCTGCACTAGCCTCTCAAAGGGTTGGAATTCATTTCTCCTGCTTTATGCGTGGTGTAATTGATACTGGAGTTGATGCAAAGCTTATTGTTCCCTTAAGATATGTTGAAGTTCATGTCTACAATCTGTTTTTATAAACAGATTTAGGAGGATTAGTCTGCTGCACTAGAAAAAAACATTTCATAAAAACAATTTATCAATGGCATTGTTTTTCAGAAGGCATTTACCCCCTGTGGCAGGCAAGGAGAGAGGGGAGGTAATTAACTGTAAATATGCTAAGGATAGTTCACTGAAGGCAAGGTTGCTTCTAAATTAAAAATTAAGCAAACTAATTCCAAAATGTACCCTCCTCCTTCTGCCTTCCTTCCTTTTCAGCTGTGGCTGCTCCCCTTCTGCCCGTTCCGTCTTTGATTCCTCTGCATCAGACTCTCCTTTTGACCTGTTGGTCCAGCTGCATCCTTTCCAGCCCCACTTCTCTTTGTCATTGGCTCATTCCCCTCTTTTTTCCAATCTTTCAACATTTTTATTTTCCTCTGGTTCCTTTCTACTTTCAAGCAAAGGTAATAATCAAATCAAAATGCCTCTCTGCAACATCATCCACTACTCCTTAATTTCAAATTTTTGCTACAAATGCTTGAGTGCCTGATTTGTTTGCAGTCCCAAAGTAGGATGGGAAGCAAATCAGACTATGGGCTGACTATATTTGCACTGTGTGCTCTTTATATTAATTCCACAAATCAGAACTTTCCAGTCAACTCTCCTGGGTAAAAAGTAACATTTCTCTTCTGCTTTGGAAATTACATATAAGAAGGTCAAATTAAGGTCCTTCTTCCCTTCTCCAGAAAATCTGTCTGTCTTCTCTGGATGAGAAAAGGGTGAGTGAGTAGAAGTAAAAAGCCCTACACAAAAAGTTTCAAACTGCAAGTTGCCCATGGAGAAGTCATCCTTAATAGGGACACAAAATCCAAATGACAAATAATACACCTGAGAAGAACAGATGGGGCAAATAAGGGGACACTGTAACTTCATATTATTAAACAGAAATCATATTTCTTTATCAAATCAGGAAATATGATTTGGCACATCCCTAGGTGACGGATAATGGCTTACGACGACTGTGCCAAAGCATCACATTTATATTGGTGGGTTGTCGTTTTTATTATCAGCATTTGGCCTGGCTAACCAGGTGTCAACTCTGTAAAGTGTTTGTTTGCTTTATTTTTAGGGTAGAAGAAAGTTTTAAAACATTATTCTGGTCAATATTTGGCTTATCTGAAGTGATATCTGTGGTGCTGAAGTACGATCATAAATTCATTGAGAATATTGGATACGTACTCTATGGAGTATATAACGTGACTATGGTGGTGGTGCTGCTTAATATGCTAATAGCCATGATCAACAACTCCTATCAGGAAATTGAGGTAAGACAAGAAATTAGGTTACAAACTCATGGACTCTCTTATCACTGATAATGAAAATGTTAAAAAACAAGGAAGCTGTAGTTTATTCTGTATGCAAGATGAGTGCTGTTGAAACACAGGTCTTACACTGAGTGAGAGTTAAGGCTGTGTCTGTCCCCAAATTATGGTTGAACTAATAATTAAAATGAATAATTTCTAGAACAACTTCAACTTCCTTGTTTTTAATGACCATCTGTGGGTAAATCCAATTTCCTTTACATATGTTTAATGAAAGCAGTTTGTGATCTTTTTACTCCCTGTGTTGGTTATGGTAATTTTCCATGTGTGTTTCCTTAGCAGCGTTGTTTGCTTATAACAGATCAAGTACTATGTCATCTGGCTTTTTGCCCTGTTCTCTACTGGTTAAATGCCCAAGCCCATCTAGGTCCGAAACTCACGTATACATATTTAAAAATTCCGTATTTTCCAAATATCAGATATACAACCTTGATGTAGATTTTTTGGAGGAGCATTTAGGTCTGCAAAACAGAACTGGACAAACATTCACAAAAAAGCAACTTTTAAAGGATATGGACACAGCCCTCAAGGAATATGAACAGGTTTCTGCAGAAAGATGTTTGCAGGGTTTACCCAGCCTTGGTTAGTAGTCTTGCTATTAGCAGACTGGATTTGCTAAATTCTTTGGACATAAACAACTCCCTGCTAATGTAAATAAATGCAGAAAAAAAAAATTATTTGGATAATGTTAATGCTGAGTCACCTGTTTCTTCTGATTTGTTAAATGTCAAGTTTCTGTAGTTGGGTTTGTGTTAATTATTTGTTCTAATCTCCACTCAGAAACTGACACTGCAAAAGGCCAGAGCTGAAAATATTCCTCACTGTAATGTCTGATTCATCCGTGTACTGTAGTGCAAATATAACTCTATTTTGTAAGTGCTGTAACTAAATCTAAACGTCAGAGAGACCTTACACACATTCTCTGCCCCAAGAGATTTCCTGGGTGCAGAAGGGAGAGTCGTTTCCCCAATGGTTTCTAATCACTTCAGATGAAATATCTTCCTGAATCCCCTTCTACTGAAACAACATTTACTTCTGAAGAGGTCTCAGCCTCTTACTGCATTTTCTAGTTTATTGTAGTAAGTAGAGGTGGTCTTGAAAATTTCTGAAGAAAAATCTCTAAAAATACGTGAATAGGTGACCTATATTGACCTTCCAATCTAAACTTTGTGATGACCATTTTCCTGCAAAAATCTGTTATCATGCTTCTTGATTGCATGGAAATTTTCAAAACTTTGTTAAAGAGTTCTTGTAACTGTCAGCAAGAAAAACAAGTGTGGGCTATTTGGCCCAGATCCTCCTATCTGAGGCCTGGGAAAAACCAGTAAATCTCATACCAGTTCTTTTCAGTCCTCAGTAGCAGGGAGATTAAAGACAGAGTCATCCTACCGACTGCAGAGAAAATCCCTTTTTCCAATGTGTTTATCTGATGAGAGCAATGTCAGTAGTGACAGAGGATGGTCATTACTTAGGTATTAAATTCCATTATGGTCAGAGGGGACGTGCTTTACTGGTAGGTGAGCACATTCTCCTGCTTTCTATTGAACTGCTCTCTTCAGCTACTTCTGGTTTTCTTCTGGTTATGCCTCAAGTATTGGTGCTTGCTGACAACTTGTATTTATGGAAAGAAAAAAAATTATTTTGCCAATCAGAAAGCAGAACTACTTCCATCAGTAGTTTCTTACCTGCTAACAGAAAAGCATTAAAACTGTTCACAGGTGATTTCTACTGTAATTCAGCTTAGGGCGTGTATAGGTGCAACCCCAAACAATGAGGAGATCAACCAGCAGAAGAAGTGAATGCTTGCTCCCTTGGGGGAGACATATTGCTGTAACCGTGACAGAATTGATATCAGTTGTGTTATGCCAGTTTTTGACTGGGTTTCAGAGGTACGGGGCAATCAGAGGTTATTAATTTCAGCAGAACACAGATGTACATGCATATGGGGTGTTGGCAGACTCATGCTCCTGTTGATGCTGCTGGCCTCCATACAAACCACAATGAAAACAGCTGTCAAGCAGCTGTATCTCATCCTTTCCTTTGCCTGATAAATGTTCCTGATATGTGGCCCCGACCATCCTCCCATATATATATGTCAAGCAGATCCATAAAGTATGAGCTAACATTGGCCTTGTACTTGGAAGTGACCCTGGCCCACCTTGGCAGCTCATAAAGGAGATTCACAGGCTCTGGATGATGGACTTTTCCTCCACCTTCATCCACTGAGGTGAAGAGGAAGAGAATTAAGGTGTATTGATCTAGGGAGATGTGATGGTGGGTGCAAACACAATCCATGAGGAAATCAACTAATGACAGAAGAAATCCGTGATCTAGCCTCTTCTGTGGGGAATTCCTGGCCAACACAGTGACAACACTTAGCTGGCAGTTGGATAGCATTGCAGTTAACCAGAGACAGTCATCATTGTTGTTGTGCATATAAAAGTTTCTTCTGCTTTCCATGACTATGTACGTTCTGACACTTCCATTTATCAGCATAGCACAAGCAGCAGACTGTTACTGAAAGACAACCCTGTTGACATCCAAGGAGATAGGAAATAGCCTAGTATTTGGAGGACTTATACTCTCTGTTCATCCACTGCTTTGTTCAAATTTTCCTTCTTTTGAGATCACCCCAAAGAAGTTTACAAAGACATGCGGTGTGCAGGGGTCCTGGTTTGGCAAACAGATCCGATTCTAGTTAAATCCTATGTTTGTCCTTGTCATAGCAAAATCCCTTTCTATCTACTAATTCTGCCTGTGGGTGTTGTGTTTTTTTCTCTCTTCCCTTCCCAAGGAGGATGCGGATGTGGAGTGGAAGTTTGCACGTGCCAAGCTCTGGCTGTCCTACTTTGATGAAGGAAGGACTTTACCTGCTCCTTTTAACCTAGTGCCAAGCCCTAAATCATTTTATTATCTCATACTGAGAATAAAAATGTGCCTCATAAAACTCTGCAAATCTAAGGCCAAAAACTGTGAAAATGATCTTGAGATGGGGATGCTGAATTCCAAACAGCGGGTATGTTGTGTCTTCACTTTTCACCTTCTTTGTAGAAGATAATATTTTTAAAACAAAATTGATTTTTTAAGCTAACCACACGAAGCTTGGTTTGTTTGAAATTTAATTTCAGCTTCAAAGCATAAACCAAAGTAATCAAATTTTCTCTAAGCCTCTCCTTCCCCAAGCCACATGAGTGAAAGTGTCTGGCTTGCCCGTTTTTCACAGACCTTATGCAAAATTCATTGTTTCCATGGTTTTGACATAAACAATTAAGAATATAAGTCATTTCTTGCTTGCCTGTTGACTTTGTTCACAGATCATCTTCAAAACAGTCTCTGTAAGACCATGGCACACCTGATGAGTGAGAAATAAAAAAAAAATAAAATTATGTCAGATGTTTATTGCAATCATTATCATCATCCTGATTTAAAAAAAAAAAAAAATCATCTATTTCTCAGGATCTCTGGTCCAGTCAGGGAAGAAAAACCTTTACCCAGGGCCTTCCCTGTACGTACACTTGCGTATAGGTGCAGAGGTCTAGGATATGTATTGGCTCCTCTGGATCTATGATATGAATTAATTCCTTCGAATAAGTGAGTTATTTTTCACTAGAACTTGGACCATCAAGTCCAAGGACATATTGTGTGTATTCTTCGGAAAAGTCTCCTTCTAGAGTACAAAATTAGTAGCTGTGATGTCTGCTGATAAAAAATACTGCTCTAGCTAAAAAAATGCCTTTTTTTTTTTTTTTGAGCTAAAAAAGTAGCAAATGGTACTACTGTTTTAAGAGGACTGGTGAAAACAAATTCTGTTTCAGGATTTGTTCTCATACCACATTGATTTGCTCTCTTTAACACAAGTAGTTATTTTTCTTCCTTTCTTAAATTGTGTTCTAAATTGATAATCACCAATCTATTTAAGATTAACCTATTCTGTGCCTCTTAACACTTTCTTGTCTGAAACCTGTGTCAGAATACCATTTTTGTCTAAGCAATTTAGAATCCAACTTTTTTCAGCAATTTGTGGGTTTTGGCCCTTTTCTGTCTTTTAAAGGTTTACGTATTTAGACTGGAATGTGGTGGCTTTTATTCTGTTCACACATTGAACCATTTCCTACTGTACTGATAAAGCTCTGTTTAGTTTGGGGCTGTCTGTGTATGAGAAGCTATCATTGATTTAATGATATCATGATGTTTTATAATTTCAGAAAGTTCGTTTTCACTCTAGCACTCGAAATACAGAAAATTATTCTGTGAAGAACGCTTATAACAAGCCCACAAGATATCAGGTAATCACAGCATGGAAACAAGAGCCAGGAAAAGATCTGCCAGTGAACAGCCCTGACCTGCGAGGGTCGTGTTGGCTTTTTTCCTGTTGAATCCATCCCGTGACGTGCCAGGCTGTGCCTTGGCATGGTCACCGGACTGGCTCAGGGCACGTTCCCAGTCCGCTGAGACAAACACAGCCTATCACCCATGGAAATAGACTTCTTGTTAGCATTTGTCATGCTAATTAATTCCCCCAAGGGTATTTAATTTAATACAGGAAATATCATTCAAGCTGTAATCCTCTGGTCTTGCATTGGCAGCATTTCATTTTGTCATGACACAGCGAGTCTCTCCAGCCTCTGCATTAACATCTGCATGTGCTTCCTCTGGCTTCTCCCATGAGCTAACCCTGCAATGTGGTACGGTTCAAAAACGCTTGTGACAGGTACCCCTGCCATGGCAGGAACTAACACAGCTGTCTGTCTTGGCTCCAGATGTATTATTTCATGTACAAATATATGTAGCAGCGTAACACAATGAGCAAAATAATACCCCTCAGGATATCTTCTTTATTTTTTAACATATGGTGAAAAGGAATCTGATGGCAAGTGATATATCTGAAGGAACCCACATTAAATATTACCCTCCTCAAGTCTCTTTAAGTTAGATAAAATGCCCAATGGCAATTCTAAAAGCGGTTTGTCTTGTGCTGGTACAGCATCCAGCACGATGGGCTCCTGGGCTGTACAGCAGACCGGTGATGAATTTCTACTGATTTTAAAAATTGTCCAGGCTTTTGTGCCAGTACAAAAGGTGTGTCTGAAAATTCAAGTTAGCAATGGGATACATTCACTCTGGCACGTGGGGTTAGTTGGCTTGATACCATCGAAGGCAAAGGGAAGAGATGATTGTATCCTGCTCAAAATGGCATTTCAGCATTTCTGACTTTTTCCCCGTCCATTCACACCCACAGGTAACGGAAAGATGTGTCAACCTCTGCTGGAGTCGTTCTCTTCCTGTAGCTATTATTTCTAAATGAGGCTGCCTCGTGTTTGTGGTAAATTAGACCCTTATTTCCAAGGTTGAATAAGCCAAAGGCGGCTGTGAAAAATAGATAGAAAAAGATAACCACCTGTTATTTTGCTTTAATAATGCTCCTACTGGGCTCGTCTTCAGATTATCTTAGAAAGTTTCAGTTGTTGCAGAAAGAAATTGCCCAAATAGTATAAGGAGAGTGTAACGATTATCTAAGTAGAAAGGAGAGCAAACAGTTTGACAGTCTGGCCAGCAAGCTTTCTTCTGTGACTGGGAAAATCTTTGAAGCAGCAGCTTCTTGCTGAACTGTTTTCTTCAGTGGCATTTATCAAGTGATGGATCTGCAGTCTGTGCACCTGGACTGTATGTACATACACTGCTCTTGAGGGATAACAAAAATTACAGAACCTACACATGCAAAAATTTAAACAGTAGGAAGAATAAGTCAGCCTTGAGCTGCTGTGATCTGGGAATAAACTACTCTAGGCAATAGACAACTTTTATCAAACCCTTTTCAGCTGAGACTTTCAGATGGAGCATTGCTAAATGCTGTGCTAAGCTCACAAGCTTTTCCCACGTTCAGCACTGGGGTCTGCTGTGCTATCAATGTCTTCATCTACAAAACTCAGGAAAGGATTTGTCAGGAAAAAAAAAAAACAGAAGGAATATTTTGTACTTTCAAAGGCTCAGAAGTATATTTCTTTGCTGTTTGAAGAAACAAAATAAAGCAGTGAGAAATGAGCTAATTCCTTTGCTTGCTTCGCTCTTCAGCTCTTCCACTGCCAAACTGAGAACACACACATTTGAGATCGCCAGGTTTGAGATCTGATGCCCCAGTGTTCCCTCTGATTGCTGCTGACTCATGTCAGATTTTGACCAGGGACAGGAAGGTTAAAGCATTTCCTCCCACTCGTGCTGCCCTGGCACCTCCCACACTCGTGCCAAGTGACATCTGCAGTGTCCATAAACACAGCGTCGAGAAGAAACCTGTGAATGAAATAGGAGCATTAAGGTCTGTACAATGTGATCTTCAATGGCACATATAAGTGAAGTCCAGAATAAAACACTATAAATAGTGAAGTGGGAAGGCATCATGGCCTCCAGGTTAAAGACAAGGATC
>NW_010120214.1:56953-80322 GCF_000699245.1 Pterocles gutturalis | reverse complement strand
TCAGCAGGATGAGACCCAAAAAGCCTATGGTTGAGCCAGAAACTGAGCCCCAAATCTCCTGAGTCCAATTTCAGTGCCTTGGCCATAAATCTGTCCTTTTCTTCACATTTACTGCTGTGCTAGATAGTATAGAAGGTGTTCACATAGCTGATGGTGAACGCAGAGCCTGAAGGTTGGGCCAATAAATACATAAAAAAAAGATTTAATTCCATGCAGAGTTGTAATTTACAAATGCCTGACCTGCTCCTAGAACCTGTTCCCTTAAGACCATCTTAAGACCAACACTCAGTAGTTGAGTGTTGCATGGTGTAAAGGATCTCTAAGACCTGAAGAATTTCAATTAACTTTTAGAAAATAGGGGAACAGTACTTTATAGCCACCAGAAATATTTGAATTGTTTGAAATATAACATTCATTGCCAAGAGGCTATTTCACTCGTTGTAGCTAAAAGGAGCCATACCGGGAGAAGGGAGGAAGCAAGGCTTAGAAGTCACAGTGCAATATTGAGGCAAAAATGACCTACTTTCCTAAAGATTTTGGCAAAAATATCTAAGTGGCTAAGCAGACTCTCAGTAAAAAGTGGTCACACTTTAAATATTTAGTTTCTGTAGACAATTATGACTACAACGTGTGCTCAATAGACTAGGCAGCCTTGAGCTTGTGACTTGTATCACACACAGTGGTTCATGTAGTACAGCATTTGAGTACTGTCCATCAAAAACGTAAGCTCTATGGGAACTGGAGCAGAGAGATGTTATGCTGTCATACATTCACACATAATAAGAGAATTCACTGTGTGCTGATTCCTTGTTTTAGTCTAAATTTCCTCTTTCATCTGTTCCGAAAAAAAATAATTTTTTGGATCCAGGATTTCCCTGCTTTCCCCAAACATTACTTCATTTATTTTTTTCTCAGGTGACAACCTTACCTCCCTCTGGATTCTTCTACTTTGGCCATCTTCAACACACCTTACGTGCACTGTGCCTCATTTCTGTTGCCTTAGTCACTCACCCAGTTAGCCAGGTGCCTCTTGGCTACAAGCACAGTCCTAGGTGTCCCGTATTCCATGACTGCATGACGTTCATATGCCTTGTGCTATGCTATAATCCATATTTGGCTACTAATAAAAAAGAGCAGATGTACTGACTTCTTAATTCGTATTTCATACTCTTTGCAGGGCTTTTCAGCGATGTTCAAAGCAGAGCTGTGTGATTGCTCTGTGAATAACTGAGCCCATGCTGGGGAGGATTTTCCTTTAGCAGTGGCCATCTGGTCAATGAAAGACATTTGTGTGTCTGTTCTTGGATGCTCACGGAGCTCTCCTCTGTTTGCAAAGGAGGCACCTAAATCATTGTCTCTGATAGAGCATTCCTTTTTTATGTTTATCATAGCTGAGACTTTTTTTGTCCCCATTGATGTGTCGTTTCTGTAGTGAAGAACAGTCAAGGACCCAGTGGGCAGCCCAAGACTGACATGGTTACTTTCTTTCTAGATAAATGTAACGTACGCATTTTTCGAACAATATCACATTGCAAGCTCATATTCATAGTCATCTTCTACTATTTCCATATACGCTGTCTACATGGCTCCATTTTTCACTGTGCATGTCCCTTAAAGTCTGCCATTTCCCTAAGAAACCTCTCTCGCTTAAACCAAGATCTCCAGTTCTGTTCAAACTCTCTTTACCTTGTCCTTCACTAAATTTATTTTCTCACCCAAAACTTCAATTGCCAGGCAAACAGGGTCTTTCTGTTAACCTCAGGTCAGATGTTTAGTTCATCAGCATGAGTGAGTTTGCTAACACCATTAATTAACCATTCATTTCTTCCTGTAAAGTGGTTTTTATTGATACATTAAACAGCAACATGCTGAAGGAAGGCTCTGGATCCCATTTCTTAGCTTGCTCTTGGATCATCTGTGTTTTCTTTCTGTCTTTGGGACATATTCAGCATTCATGAGCATCCCACAAAATACCCCAAAGTGGAATGGCTGTCAATCAACTGTCGTAGTATAAAGTGCATATTATAAAATAAATGGGAAATCAATAAAAAAATTCTCCTTGCATCATCTGAAGCCAGGTTTTATCCAGAGTGAAATCAGGTGCTTGAATTGCTCAGAATGAGTCTAGAATTAAGGCAATGTGGATAAGCTCATCTTAAGATAAGTGTTTTCGTTCTCTTTTCAGAAAATAATGAAACGCCTGATTAAGCGGTATGTACTGAAGGCTCAGGTTGACCGAGAAAATGATGAGGTCAATGAAGGCAAGTGGATTTTTATAACTGACACAGATTAGAGCATGTAAAGTTGTTGCTATTGATATGATCAGTAAGAGGGTTGAGCTTAGATCACCTCCTCTGTAGAGAGAGAGCATGCTCATCCTCACACTAAGGCGAGCAGTGGTGACTCTGAGCCACATTTATGCTCTTGAAATTCTGGATCTTTAACTTCCCGTAGCAGAACACATACCTCCTAACATCTGTCTTCACATGATCCAGCTCTGCCCTGTAGCTCTACCTCTCCTTGCTTTACAAGAGACACAATACTGCCAACACTTAACCTTGTCTTGGGGTCTATAAAGCAATTTCTGACTGTCCTGCCCATGCCTGCCCCAAGGATGTTTTCTGAACCGGATGAGGATTTGTATGGCCGTGGTGTCATGTAGGATTTATATGCAGATGGAGGAGAACCTCCTGCTACCACCTGTTAACTGCTACCCTCCTGCAAATGCCCTGTGTAGGTGGGGATCAATATGTGCAGAGAGGATAAACTTGAGAAAAAAAAAAAAATTCCCATAACGCTTGCTATGGCTGTCAGTACCTCTACTGCAAGTACAGGTTATTTCTTGTAAGTCATATATTAAACGCATACATGCAGGAAAATCATGTGGCCACACACATTCATGACCAAGGACACTGAAATAAATGCTGTCTTGGGTCTTAAAACAATAGAGATGAATTATTTGGTTCAATATTGCTAACAAGAACATTTTCCTCTTTTTTAGGAGAACTTAAAGAGATTAAGCAAGATATTTCCAGTCTCCGCTATGAACTCTTAGAGGAAAAGTCACAAGCTACTGGTGAGCTGGCGAGGCTAATACAGCAGCTGAGCGACAAATTTGGGAAGAACTTAAATAAGGACATTTGATGGTGAACACAGAGAAAGGCAACTGGTTTTCTAAACGTTATTCCGTCTCAACCAGCATCTTAAGAGGGCCAAAACAATGCAAAAGATGGGTACTGCACCCTCAGCTTTTGCTAACTAGCAAGTGCTGGTAGGAGCACTTTGCATTACTCCTCTGCTTGGTGTTACCAGTTAAAACTTTTAGGATACAAAAGTGACTGACTGGTAAAAATATATGCCCTTTGACATCAGAAACAGGGAAGGCACCTCTAGTTAAAGGCAAAAAAACCAGATCTTCACCCCTCTGACTCTAGTGAAGACAATGCAACTGTGCTCATTTATACCAACCGAGACTGTACTGATCAGAACTGGGTGAAGTCTGAAGAAAAAAATGTGCCAAGTGTATTCCTTGAAAAATTTTAAAAATTCCTGTCCATGGCTGTGTACTCTCCTTCTGTGTGTACACAGGCATCCATGAAGATAACTTTGAACAGCACTGTGGTTAATGAAGAGCAAGTGAGAAAACTTCTGCTGAAATGACCAAGGCAAAGTACGGCAGGTCATCTGCTTTTCAGACTGGATGGCAGCAGGTGAAAAAAATGGACCAAGTTTGTTGGGTAAAGCACCCTTTCACCCCTCTGCGAGAACCTGGTAAAGGGATTCCCAACCAAAAAACTCCTCTTCGCCTTTTCCAGCTATATGAGCTAGTCCACTGATGGATGTAGTCTCTGCGTACACACCTAGACTCTCTTTTATCCTTAGATGACCCCAGCTTCAACAGCAGTGTACTGAAATAGTCACAGTGATGTGACACTCACTTCCCAGGAGTACTCAGAAATAACATATATTGTGCTAATGTGTTCAGTTCAAGGAACAACATTAATCCTGCGACAGCGAATCATTTGAGCTCCGCTTTCATATTCCAGAGGTCACACAGCAAGCCATAGGGTAGAGATCAATCATGAAGAACATAGCCCAGTAGTTTCCAACTTTTAAATCAATATGAAAAGGCTTCAATTCCACTAAGAACATTCTGCCAAAAAAAGGAAAAACCATTGTAGGAATTACTGTTTTATGCGTTTGGCTCTGACAGAGGATGAGGAAGGGATTCAAACTGTTTTAAAGGATGCAGTGACACGAGTACTTGGGTTGCACTTTTATGACCGGAAAGTGATGAGTCTGCGCAACACAACTGCAAACGTGGATTGCTTGGGTTTTTATGTTTAGCTACGTGATTTCAACTACTTAAAGCACACCTTACTACTTGGGAACCACTGAACTGTACTGGTTGTTTACAAGAGACACCTAGAAGATGATTTAGATATCAGCTAAGAAAAAATAAGCAGAACCAGAAGGTGACCTGTGATCAGTTCTTAAGTGCCAGATGAGAACACAGATAGCCTAACAGAATAATAGTTATATTTGTACAAAAACCAATAAAACAAATCAAAAAGTGTACTGTATGTAGATCTGTTTAGAGAAAAAAGCAAAATATTGTATTTTTACCTTTAATAAGATTATCTTGTATACCGTAATATTTTTACCTAAAAATGGGGAAAAAATAAAATTACCTCATAATATTTTGTTGTACATTGAGTGAAATATTTGCCTGATCTTTTGACTATCCAATACACGGATTTTTTTTTTTTGCTTTTCTGCAATGTGTGAACAATTAAATCATACTAATCAATTTTGCCATAGGAACTCTGAAGCCCAAAAGAGTAAAAAAAGCAAAACTTTAACTAAAATACACTTAAAAGGAGTAAAACTAAGAAATTTAAAAGTTCTGTGACCAACTATAGTCTGAAAAAAAATGACTCCTTATTTGTGGTGTTTAATTTGAAATTATTGTATCCTTGTTGATGTGTTTGTAAAATTAACTTCAGTACGATAACTGAAATATTTGCCCCTGATTACCTGGTTTGGTAGTTACAGCTCCAGCACAGGGCAGCATTTCTCATAGCTGCTGTTTGCAAGTGTGTGAAATCTGTTGCTTTTGCTCGGTAGTGCTTGCAATATAGCGTCGGGATGAAACACTTAAATGCCAACGTTCAGCAGAGTGTACCAATGGCCGGTGTAGGACAGACACTGCAGGTAATAACATTTGCAGGAATACTTCACGACTTTGGGATGTCTTCCACTCCTTAAACCAGAAAATGCTGCTGATTTCAAATATTCAAATATTTCAGATGTTCAGTTTTCCCCATAAGAAGGAGGAATATCTTTCATGGTAATACTGATTTTTTTTCCCCTCTCTTTCCAGCAGCTGTGTAAAACTTTTTTCACTTTTGGAAAGTCAGCCCTGCTGCCACAGTACTGTCTTAAAAATTAATTTCATTTCACCTGTACACCTGGATTTTGCAAAGCATTACTTCACCCTTCCCATTCAGTGTTTTAGCATACTCTAGGAATATAAGAAGAATTATTCTAGGTAGACCATACAAAAACCACCATAACTTTAATTTCTCATGATATTACATACCAAGTCGCCAGAGAAAGTTAAGCGGAACTGTTACGATAGACTTACATCTTGTGCATCTAAATGCAACTCAACAAAAAGCCTGTCCTAAAGTCCAGCAACACCGACAGGAATGTTCTCCTACTGCTAAATATTGCAGCCAATGCACGCACTGGTCAGCACAAAAAACACCGCAGTATGAGTAGCTTTGCTGAATTATGCGGACCCAGGCAGAGGTACAGCCGTGCCCCATCAGCTGCTGCCTGCTGCCCTTATAGCATCTGTATAAAAAGTGAAGCAGAGCAGCCCAGCTCTGGTTAACATGCTGCTCTGCCTTCAGAAATTTGCTGTGAAAGAGAATAATATTTTCTAGGACTTCAAAAATAGACTAAAAGATGTATTAAAAAATACTGTTTTAAAAAAAAATATATCTGCTTCCTCCCCTTTTGCATTTACATTCCAGGAACTATCAAGGCACTGAGACTTCTTATATAAATATTCACGACAAGCAAAATCCCACTCCATCAGAGCACTTTTCTCATTTTGTCCCAGGCACACACCCAAGGAAGCAGCACACTATAAACCTACATGCTATCAGCAGAAACAATGTTAAATCCATGGTTTGTTCTCTGAGTTCTGTTTATAAGAAATAAAAATTAAGAAGCCTTACTAAAAGATCCTTGAGAGAACTTAGAGAGTTTGAAAAGGAGAAATCAAAGTAGGTGGGTCCCAGATTGGATTAGCCCTGAGAGCTGCAGGTCCCCTGTCCCATCACCAGTGGGACCTCATGGCAGGCCATTGTCACATCAAACCCCCGCAGAGTTAGATTTGATTCAGCCTGTAACAGCGCTTACTTTTAGCTTCAAAAGATAGGATTTAATATTCCTCGGACAAATTCGTACTGCCAAGGAATGGAACTTTACCCAAACTCTTTGTAGATACACAATTATGACACTTTATGGGAAATATGTTAGAGAACGATAGAACTAACCTGAAGTTATCTACGCAAAGGTGAAAATTCTCCAGGAGATCACCCTAATTCTGCAAATCCCGCAGGCTAATCAAACTGGAGCTTAAATAGCCACCCTGGGGAGGCTCAGAACAAAGCCATTAACTGGCCCATGGTTTGTTGACTGCCCAAGCCTTCAGACAATTGTTCACACCTTGCAGAGACCAGTCAGCTCCTGCTAGTAGAACGGGGGCAAAGAGCAGAAACCATTAACGTACCTTTAAACAGCTGAACTGCAGGGTTTTGAGCCAGGAACCCCAGCTGAGCAGAGGTGCAAATCCTGAAACAAAGGAGCTGCCAGAGGGCATCTGGCATCCCGCCCCTGCTCTCGGCAGCACGGGCTGGGCTTTGCAGCCGTAGGGTGCAGGTGATGCTTCACACACAGCTTCGCCCTCACAGCTGGACTGATTCTGCCCCTAATTTTACAGAGAACGACTGCTGTCCCCAGTTCCCACAAAATACAGTTTAAAAGTAAATAAGAAGCGAGAACGGTGTCATGAATAATAGCTTGGAAGACAGTCTGCACCCTGAGCAGAGCTCCCAGCACATTAAATTGTCAGAGCTAGGCTTTATTTTTAATTAATCTGAATGGCCAGCAGGCCAACAGAAATCACCCTAATTAAAAGATGGAAGAGATTAAGGATCGTTCAGCAAGGACAAGCCAGGACACAGTCCATCACCACAAGAGGAGACTGGAACAGCATGGAGAGGGTTTCAAACACATCACCACCCGACAGCCGATCACGGACCAGGGCTGTGGACCAGGCAAACAGGTACTTCATTCCTAATTTGGTGTGCATGTGCACCCCTCCCTAGCCAACAGGCAGGGAAATGAAAGCTGTGACTGCATAGCTAAGGCTGCCAGGACTGTCCTGCAGGATGGCGTTCAGTTGGAGAGGACAGATGTTTCCCCTCTCCAGACAGTACAAATACTTTCCTTGTGACCCAGCTTGACTCCTAAAGCAGCTCTGCCCTTCCTTTGGCCAGAAAACTCTCACCAAGAGAGTTAGATGCTAGGGTCAGCAGATCCCATTGCTCCCTTGCTCCCTTCTTCGCCCCCTTGGTTCATGCCCATCCGTTTACCGTGCCAGTGACCGGGCTGTAAACCCTACAGGTGGGAGACCTGATGCTGGACACCAGCCTGTGTGAGCTACGGCCTTAAGGAACTCATACTTTTAGTAAAAAAGGATAGAGAGGGTGCAGGAAAAACAGCCCTAACTTCCAGTGAGGGAAGGGAGGTGCAGAGAAATTCAGGGATTTGCTTTAGGGAGCTGGAAGGCAGGGGCCAAAAATGGGACTGTGGCTCCGAATCTTTTTTGGGGCTATATGTATGTACCCATTAGCTTCAGACTGTCTTGGTCCCTGCTCTGCACCTTTTGCAGGGCACATCCTCCGGTGTCAGGGATGAGATCTGCCAATGCCCGGTGCAAGCAGCACAGGAAAAGCAAAAGGAAAAAAGAATCATTGCCTCAGTTATCATATCATTGTGGGAAGCGATACCTTCAGTCTCTGGGAGGTTTTAATGGACCCAAACCAATAATGAGAAAAGTCTTCACTATAGTTGAATTTAAACAGAGCCAAATAGAAAGGGAGATAATAACCAGAGGGGCAAGATAACTAAACAGGTTCTGGAATCTGTAATGCCTTTAATAGCAAGGAAAAGGGCACTTGCTTAAGGTCATTTGAGACAGGTATTTAACACAAACCTGCAGTGTGATGAAGGGGATTTGGAAGGGCTTAAAAGGTTAATGAGTAGCTAACAAGCTTGTTAATATCTAACTAATGTTTACTATAATACAGACTAATATTTAATTCCCTTACTAATGATTAA
This sequence comes from Pterocles gutturalis, assembly GCF_000699245.1. Lineage (NCBI taxonomy): Eukaryota > Metazoa > Chordata > Aves > Pterocliformes > Pteroclidae > Pterocles > Pterocles gutturalis. Next base: position 71,904 of record NW_010120214.1, on the reverse strand, counting down.
TTATTCTGCTGTAAGGGTTTAATTAGGGCTTACACAGCAGGAGCGCGGGGGGATCTGGTGCTGAGGTGAATTTTTGTGCCACAGTCACTGGCCCCAACTCTGGGCTGTATAATGAAACAAGATAAAAAAGTGTTAGAGATGGGTGTCAGCAGGAGTAAGTTAAAATAATAGCCCTTCCTCGGCTGGAGTCACAGCCACACGGCATGAACTGCTGCCTCTGGACACCTTTTCCCCAAGCTGTGCTGACGCACCAGCCAGCTCAGAGCTGACTTAGGGGTTTAGGCATAGGAATACCTATAGAGCCTGCTAAAAACCCGTCCTGAGCCTAAATGTTGGATATGGTTCAGAAAGAGCATCATAAGTGATAGGAATAATTGTGCCTGGCAATTGATGCTACAGCCTGTGGTAGCCCCACAGTCCCTTAAGCCCCCAAGTACCCTGGTGGTCTAAGAGAATAGAAACTATGTATTTTCCACTGTTTTGGGAGGTTTTTTTATGGCTTTTGTCTGTAAATTTCAAACCTCTTATCCCTGCAGAGAGCTGCAAGGTGTTTCCCGATATATTCTTCATCTTATGGATAAAAAGGCCGTGGGTATCTCATAGAGGTTTCAGCAGCCATCTCCATTCCCAAGGGCAAAACACAAACCAGAGCATTCCCAAACTCGAACACAAACTCTGTGGATGCCGGAGGAGGACCGGAGCCCGTGGCTGCTGGTGGCGGTGGGAGCCGGCAGGCTGTGCTCGTGAACAAGGAATCCACAGTCTGCCTCTGATGCTGGAAAGTAAAACCAAAGCTACAGGAGGAAAAAAAAAAAAAAATCTTCTTTCCTCAGGGTTTGGGTTTTTTTTATCTCATTATAGCAACCTGCCTACACGCTTTAACAACACACAAAGCCACAAGAATCTTGCTCTTATTAAACCGTATTATTAAACCAAAGAAACGCTGAACTGCTCCTTTCTTGTTAGAAGGAAAGACAATGTATCTTCAGCTGACTTTGATGCACTCAGACACGTTTTCTTTGTTGTACAGTCTTACTCTTTATTTTTTTCTTTTTTTTTTTTTTTTTTTTTTTTGTAAATGTCTACCTCGTTCCCAAGGGATCACATCTTTCAGTATCTCACTCATTCACATCTGCACAAAATAAAGATAAAAACTCCATAACCAATACTTTACTTTCAGCTGAATTCTGGGTTTAGGACTCACCGTGGCCAAATCACCACCTGTTGCTTCCCCAAAGTGGACACTCAGCTATTTAAAAACTTATTTAAGAATATGAAGATGAGGTTTTCCTCTAATCCGTACCTACCTAAGTCAAAACCAAACTGCTTTAAACTTGAAAACAAAATCATGTTTCTGCTATCATCTCACATAATAAGCAGGGTTTTCTTCAAATTTTAGTAGTATTACTAACAAAATGTGGAACAATACCAGATCTGAGGTACCAAGACTTGTGACAACAGAGTGACACCCCCTTTCAAATTCTAACAGGGGATCTCCCCAACACACCTCCTTCTTGGGGCTGGCGTTTAGCCTTTAGCCTTTACTCTTTCTAGGCATAAAGTCTGTCCTTGTTTAAACATAACACTGCAGTTGTAACTTAAACTTCCAGAAGTACAATAGTTCATTTCTTGCTATTCCACTTGCAGCTCTGAGTCAGAAATCTTTGCATTCTGACAGCTGAAACCAACCAACTCCATGCTCCCAGATGCAATTAAGAGACAGGCGAAAGCTCCAGAGCCAAGCGCACCCCTCCTGTGCCAGAGCCAGCGTAGTCTTATTCCTGACATTCGGGTCTCCAGTGACACCGAGATGCACTGTCAGTAATCAGGGACCCCACCGGGGGCTGAGTGAAAGACAGGAGTGATACAGAGTTAGCGGGGTGACACATCCGCCACACTCTTCAGTTTTAATTGGGATTTCACAATAAAAAAGCTGAGTTGTCCCAGATAAGGAAGTTCAACTCTTTCTTGAAAAAAAAAGAATAAAGCAAATAAAAAGTGTGCCGTAACCAAATCAGTGAATAGCAGAAAAATCAAATCTAGTCTATCAGCAGCTCCGTGTGTCAGTCCCACTGCTTCCCACGCTCCCCACAGCCCTTCTGCTCCCCAGCACTGGGATGGCAGGGACCTGGAGCCACCCCATGCTATGGGCACAACCCCGTACCAGTGACGTGCACGGCATAAACCCCAGCCTGCCTCTTGTTCAGGCAGAGGGCTGTGGTTCAGAAACATGCTGTTATCATCTAAGTCAACCTTCTAAGCCAACCAATTCCAGCAACTCGCTTTGAAAATACCACCCACGTCCTATAAAAATTCAGATTTGAGATGCAGCCCACAGAGATTAATGAGGGTTTGAATTTACGCTTCAAGAGCTTCCAGTAGTTTTATTTTTCTGCTATACCACTATAATCTTCCTATACATGAAGGTTGCTCGCATACTTCCTGCTAGGGAAAGGGCTTGATTTCACAGCTACTAAAAATTGCATTCAGGAAAAAAAATAAATAAAGCAATCACTATTACTCAGGCTGTATTTTAGCACAAAATTTCGTGATGTAAATTGGCGTGTAGTGGGCAAACTGCGTCTCAGGTGGTATTTTTCTCAGCTGAAGCTTCTGCGATGTGCAGGTAGGTCCCGTGCAGGGCAGCAGGGACACACGCTTTGCAGCAGCCCCTGTAAGGCTGTGCGCTATGGGGGTGATCCCTGAGGAAAGCCTTTTGCTCAAGGTTTGAGGAAGGAAGACAGGAAATATAAAGCAATTGTGGGATCCAAGATCCTTCCAGCATTGCTCAGCTGGACAGACCTTGTGGCAATTCCTTGCCGCTCAGGCAGTAAATGCTGCTGAAAGCCATCCCATTGAGCGTGCCCGTTAAAACCAATCAAGCACACCTCTCTGTGCTTACCAGGCACTTCAGTATAGTATTACACAACCACGTTAGTTTGGGCAGAATGGGCTGGAAAACACTTCTGTGAATTTATATTTTACCCTTTTACACTATGGAGACAGGCAGCCCAAGCAGAGCACCTGGGTTTTGCCTTCCTCTGATAGCGTTGCTTTACAAATTTCATTTTTTCCAAGTTTGAATTGGACATCGTGGGGGAAAGGTGAGAAAAGAACCCCAGTATTGGCTGAAAAGCCAAATAACCTCGTTCTCACAGACTATGAGAAAAACTCTCTGCCCTCTCCACCTCCTCTCTAGAACAGCGAATATTTATCTTCACTGTCCCCTGTTATATATTTCCGAGGGATTCCAGTACCTTCAAAGCTGTAGGAGGAAAAATACATTCTTCTTCTCTACACCCTTAGACACCCTTAAATAGCTCCAGGACTGTCCCATAGACCAGGACCAGAATGGCAGCATGGACTGCCACTGTCTGACTCTTGTGATATTCCTCTGTCGGCATCCATCTGAGTTGCATTGTGCATAATTCAGCACAATTGTACACTTTTCTCGGTTAATGTGCTCAAAATGAGCATTACGCAGCTTGATGACTAGGTCTTCGCTTACAGCCATCTGGATGGTTTATTTTAGAACGTAATTTGGAAGAACAGTGCTTTATTCATCATTATTACAAGGGCTCTGCGAGAAGACGAGGGCTGCAGGGATCCAGCTCCTGGATGCTTCTTGCCTTTCACGAACCTCCAGCTTCAGGTTTACCTTATAAGTTCCCACATTTTTGGAAAGAGGAAGATAACATCATTAACCACGACATGCTCTTATCATCAAACTTTGACCAGTGACACCACAAAGGCCACCTGGCTCTGCAAATGACTCACTGCAAACCCACCGAATGGGATCCAGCACCAGCACGTGCTGCACTGGGCTGCAGCCAGACAACAGATTACGCTGAACATTAATGACAATTAATGTTCAAATGACTCACTCAGACCTTTTCTGGAATTGTTGCCTTGCCAGGTACCACTTGCTGCAGGGGGAGCTGTGCCTGGCAGTTGCAGGCTCAGGGTATGTTCCTGCCCATGGCAGGGAGTTGGAACTGGATGATCTTTAAGGTCCCTTCCAACCCAACCCGTTCTGTGATTCTACAATTCTATGATGCCACCAACACAGGTCTGAGAGTCTCCAGACCTCCTGCAATGCAGAAAGGGAAAGGCACTGTAAATTTAGGAGGGGTTCTTATGTACCTGAATGAGTTACTGTGCGTCTGCTGCATTATTTATTGTGTCCTTTTCACCCATGCATGCATGCTAGTGGCTCTGCCACGGATTTCATACATCATCCTAGCTCCAATGGTTTCTTCCAATTTTCTGCTAGAAGACAGATTACCATGTTATTTTCAAGGTAAATATGTTTTCCCTCAGGTGCAGAGGTCCCCTTGGCTGAAAAGGTCCCAATCAACCTCTAGAGAGGTGAGAACATGCCCAGCAGCCATGGCAGAATGAGCTGAAATTATCACAAAAGGTCACTGAAAGAGTTTTTATTATAAACATGGTTCTGGTCACAGTGAATAAGCAGGTCTCTTGCTAACCCCAGGGTATTTACATGCCCAGAGGATAACCCCAGGGTATTTACATGCCCCGGAGGGTACTGCTGGACCCCTCTGCAGTGGCTTTCTCCTTGTAGGAAGAGGACATCATAGATTCATAGAATAGAATCATAGAATGGTTCTGGTTGGAAGGGACCTTCAAGATCATCCAGTTACAACCCCCCTGCCCTGGGCAGGGACACCTCCCACTAGCCCAGGTTGCTCAAAGCCTCATCCAGCCTGGCCTTGAACCCCTCCAGGGATGGGGCATCCACAGCTTCTCTGGGCACCCTGTGCCACTGCCTCACCACATTACGACGGTGGAGTGTTTCCTACCTCTGAACCACGTCAGGGGCTGGCTTTGCTTTTCCACACCAGCTCCTGTCCTATGGGGCAAAGCCTCTACGCTGCCCATTTCCCCCGAGTCTGTTTAGAAAAAGTTTCAATCTGTAATTACTGCACAATGGGCTGAAGCCAGCGTGCTTTGATCACGTATTCTTTCTGTCTCCCCTGCTTTGAAGATAACTCCACGGAGTGACAGCATCTGTTTTAATCCGCAGGTGGTGCCAATAATAGAGGCACTGGTAGTTCAATAGGACACTATCTGCGGTCTCATATTGCTTTAATAGCTAATAATAGAACAAAACTACAAAATATAACAATGATCCCACAGCTGCAAACTACCCATTAAACCACCACAAGATGTGTAAAGGATGGCTGTTAGCACCCTGAAAGCCAGTGAATCATCTAATGCCCTCCCATCTGCACAAAGGATTGCAGATTTCATTTATTCCTCCAATAGCTGTCAGAGCAGCAGCAGAAGTGCATTTTAAAAGGGTATCAAAAATCATCACTGTCAGGACCAGGATGGAACCTCTCAAATTGTCAGATTTCACAGCAGAGACTGCATGACACTTCTGCAAGTCTTTTATAATCCTGTCGTGTCAGAAAGTTATAGGGCTGTTTGGAATTTGATGGGTAAAGGAATTGTTAGTCAGGAAAAATAAGCAAGGCCACCCATTATATTTCACAAAGAACTGAACAAAACAAAAAACCAACAAGACAGAGGATAGATTTAGCTTGCTGAAACAGACGGATATTCCCTCAATTACATTGCAAACATCACAAAGATGAATCAGCTTCTTTCCCACTGTGGATTTTTAATAAAAGAAACATTCTTTTAATAAAAGAAACAGAAACAAATAAGGAGGGCTGATACCAAGAGTCTGCAGAGGCGTCTGTAGTCTCAAGTGATGCAATTTTGCCTATAGTGCTCACTGTGTGGTCTCCAGGGGTGTATTCTTAGCTGGCATTAATTGGCGTGGAAAATCAACGCAGCCATGTGTATAAGCTGAGGTTCTTGCCTGGGTCTTTCTTTTCCTTCCCCTTTGTTTGCACAGAGGTGTTGTACACTGACAAATTGCTCCTTGGGATGTTATGTGCTAACTCCATGGTCCCTCCAGTAAACTCCTTTTTCTTTAATCCCCTCTGGTGCAGATGTTTACGAAGGCAGTTGTGATTCCTGGATCTCTCTCTGTCTTTGGCTCCAGCTGTGGTGAATACCATTCCCTGAGTCCTACAGACTTTGAATTTTAAGAATATGGTGGGAGAAAACTTGAATTTGTCAACTCCTGGGAGCCTAAAGTATTTTGAGAGTCACATCTTTCCTGTGTGGCATTAGGTTATCCTCATCAACACACTATTTTATCCAGACTTTGCATCTCAAATAAGAAACCTTTAGGGGTCCTTTGTATCCATATTTTTTAAATCCAGGAAATACACTCATGCTTTTTCGCTGCTCTTTCTCTTGACACGCCATCCTTTTTTGTCTGTACCCTTCTGCTTATTCTTCTCCTATTTAAACCCAAATAGTTTATTTTTCTTTTTCTATTTTTACTATTTTTTTCACTTATTTCTTTCTGGTCTTTGCAATTCTCTGGTGCTGGTTTGAGCATCCCAGAGAGGGCAGGACAGAAGTCATGCAGCCCCGGCAGGGTGTCCCCTCTTGCAGGACCTATGGGGTTGAGCACCGTTCCTTGTTCTTTACTGGACATCTACTAAAGGCTGAAATAACAGGACTGTTACCACTGCAGGAGAGAAGGGGAGAAAGACAACTTCCAAGAACAAATGGACATTCAGCAGCAGATATCGGATAAATCTCCTGGAAGGCACTTTATACAGATCCTAGGAAATCTGCTGCATAAATCAGAATTGTGACCATCCTGTACGTGGGTAAGGGGGAGCTAAGCTTACCTCTGTCTTCCCTCCCAGTGGTTTCTTCTCCAGTCCAGCATCAGAGGGATTCGCTTGACAGTGGCAGAAGCAGCCAGGAACCTACAGTTCAGATAAACAATATAAACAGGGAAACAATGAAATCTTCACCTGGATTGCACTTTCAGGGGAATGAGAGCAGTAATGGTGGTGTAGCCAGGATGGTGGAACTCCACAAGCAAGAGTTTGTAAATGTCCAGAGGAAAGGACTTTGGACCCAAAGCCTTGTGTATTCCCAGAATTATCATCTGGTCTAGCGAAAGGTTCTGCCTTTCCCTAAGGATTTGGTGTCTGTCATGGAATGACACTTGGTGCTGGCTTAAGTGAGTGTTAATCCTGAACTCTCATGAGAAGCTGTGTCCCCACTGAAGACATGGAGCAGAGGAATACATCCAGTCTTGGCTCTCTGACACTGCAAAACAAAGGACAAAATTAGTCTGACTTAATGACTCTATCCAAAAAGAAAGCATTCGTATCTCTGAGGATTTAAATGATTCTATCAGACATTGCTCCTGGCATGAACTGTTGGCATGGAGACTGACATGAAATGCAATACAACATAAATAAAATATTAATGACATAGGAGAAACCAGTAGTGATTTGAAGAGATACTGAGCTGCCGGCCAAGCTTCAGTTTGGAGTTCATCATACAAACAAGAGGGAAAATTGTGATTAAAGCTATAAAGGGCAATGAGTTCTATTCTGCCAAACTCTTCCGGCCATCAAACACACTCAGAAAAGTCTGATTTGGCAGAGGGATGAAATTAAGAACTTCCTAAAAATATTTTTCCTTTTTCCCAAACAGAAATGAACAGAAGGTCCCTACATCATGGGCAGCAGGACCAAGCCAGCAGGCTGCGGGACAGGGCTCAGAACTGCACCAGCTACATCACAGACCTCCCCAAGATCAGAAAATGCCGTCACAGCTCTTGCCTCAGAGTCTTGGGTTGCCTTTGTGAAAAAACCAATACCCAGAGGGGAGGAGACAGGACGTTGCTGAGGTGGGGTGCCCAGAGATTCAGGATCAAGTCCGTGTTTCAATAAGAAAATTGTCCCAGCGGGTTCAGCTGCACGAGACACTAACCCCAGATTAGCAGAAGCAGCGTTGGAGTGTTCACTGAAAAAGCAATGGGAAAAACCTATCCCTTCTCCCACGCCCTGAGCAATCACCTTTCCCAGTAGAAATGCTGCTTTTAGTGGTGCAATCCCAGTTCGAGAAAGCCCTGAGCAATCACCTTTCCCAGTAGAAACGCTGCTTTTAGTGGTGCAATCCCAGTTCAAGAATATTTTTCTTCTGCAAAGCTATTTCATTGAAAAATTCACAACAATCCCTAAATATGAATTCTCAAACTAAATTATGTTTGAAGTCACACGCTTCCAAAACATGCAAACATATTGAGCATTTACTATAACCTAGAGCAAGATGGAAATTGCTAAGTGAGATCTGACTCTTAGAGGAGCTTTTCACAGGCTCAGATAATTGCAAAGCTGTGGATAAACTCTCAGAGAAAGTCAGCAGAGGGGCAGAAATGATCAGAACAGCTCCTGAGCTGGGAGAACCAACATACAGCTCAGAGTCAGGCCACCTTTACTGAAACAGCTGGCCTCAGCAGAGTTACATCGCTGGACGTGGAGGCAGTATTTCATCCCAAAACAGCACATTTCTTATTTATTAATGCTTAAAAGAATAGGACTGAAGTCCTCTCCGCTCACATCCCTTTTCTCTTTGCAAGGCTTTGTGATCCACCTCCCTTCTTACAGATCCTCTCACTGGTTGTGCGTAAACAATATTAAAAAATAAACACATTGCCTGAAGCCTGATAACTTGCCCTTTACATAAATCATAAAAATTTCTACTGCATGAATTGGAAGAGAAAGACAAGTGGTTTGGGAACAATGTAACTCTATCTGGACTAAGTGTCTGAGAGCGAGCTGGAGAAGAAAGACTCCCAGATACAATGCAAAGTATTAGTCATCATTTAAAAGCCTCATCTCCAGGAGATAAAATTGTCCCAAGTAACTACTATAAATGCTGAATTTCTGATACAGAACTTACAGCACTTCTGACTGAATGCTCCATGCATCTCAGAGCAACATCACAAAGTGCTACTGGAGGAGGACAATATGTTGGGCGACAATGGAAACCGAAGTGTAATCACTGGCGATGGGTGTGCTGTCATTAACTCACTATTCAAAATGAGCTGGAGACAGCCGAGAAATTCACATCCTCCAGAGCCACAGGGCAACAGATTCAAGGGCCTTTTTCTGCTTGCAGGCGCAGAGAAATCTACGGTGTGTTTGTGCACGTGCAAAACTCGTCACAGGTCTTTTTGCACAAACTTTTGTAATTGTATCTAAAATATTTTAAACACTGTCTCATTGTAGGAACCAGGACAATGGGCAAAGAAATTGCTAGAAATATTATATCAAGGCAATAGACGCGGAACAAAATACGTTGAGGTTTCTATGAGCTATTCAGTGAATGAGAGCTAATGTTTGGGCTGGTCCACAGCTGTATCAGCTTATTACGCACTATCTAGAAAGTTGCATGAGGTGTTTATTGACTCATGGGGATGTGGGGAAATCCAGGAGAATGGTGTGGAAGTGCTCATTAAAGTGTTTAGCACATGCACCCATTGTGCTTGTTTTCCTTCTATTGTCTCTTGGGCAAGCCGGGAGGCTGGGCCGTTCTCCGGGAGAGGATGTCTGAAGTCAACATCAAAAATATTTTCCTGGGAAGTGGATACTGAGTTTATAAACAAAAGTACTCTCAGCCAGAAGCCAAGTGTCCTTATTGCCTGGTTAACGTCACCTCTGCACCCTCCACTGTCCCTCCGAATTCCTCCCACAGAGGATAAGCCTCCTGCCTTACCTTCTGCGGATGAGCACCTGCAAAGGGCTTTGCTGTGCAGTAGTGGTGCTGAATACCTATTCCTTCTGTACTTTCTCCATCTAATTCCCCTCTAAGGACTCTATATTCTAGACTGAAACTGTCTTTATTCAGAAATAACTGCTCTGCAATTCTCACGTCATCGCAGAAGAAAAAGACAAAGAAAATCAGGATGTCTGATTCAGAGCAACTGTCACTGTAAAAAAAAAAAAAAAACCCAAACCACACACACACAAAAAAAACCAAAACCACAAAAAAAGTAATAAAGAAAAATTGCACAATGAAAACAAAGACCCACTCATGGTTTCTTTCTAACGGTGCCCATGACCCCGAAACTGACCATGCTTCTAGAAAGGGTCCTTATTTCCTAGTGCCCTGCATTCTCCTCCTTTCTACAGTGTCCCCACAATCTTCCTTCTCCCTGTGCCCCTTGTGTGTCCACACTCCTTAGAGCAGTTCCCTGCACTGTGAGCTCCTGTCTGTCCTAACTCCCCGCCTACAGCTGGGCTCTTGGGACACTAATCCCACTCAGATCAGTCCTGTTGGAGGTGTTATCATGCTATCATGTTACACTATATTTCCATTACTATAACTTCAGATGTTAGTTTATTCCCATTAAGTGCTAGCAAAATCATTTGTGAAGGCACTTGCAATTAGGTGAATAATTATAAACACATTTCTCATAATGCACCTAGGATGCAGAGCATTAGGCTGCTCATTTCCAAGCAGGTAGGTTTCAACAATAATTCCTTCTCATTGCAGAAGATGAGTGTGATTAGAGATGGATACCTGGAAGGAATGATCCCTGCTGTACTCCCAGCCTGACCCATTTTCTTCCAACCTCATTGAACCTTGAAGACAGCCAGCACAGAGGGCAGCCACTCCACTGTTGCCCCTGGGGACTCATACAGCCCCATGATGGGGGGGGGGGAAGTACACAGGAGTGTATTTTCCCACCTACCATCTGCTGTAGTGGCCAGAGCATCAATGGCATCCATTGGAGGGGCTGTTGATAAAAATCATGTCAGCTCTAAGGCATAATATTAGCACTGGAAAAGAAAATCAGCAAATATTCAGTTTTGAACAGCAGCAGCAAGGCAAGAATGTGAGAAAAGTGCAATGAGCAGTCTCAGCAGCATTTCCTACTTTTCTCAACTGTTTTGTAACATCATGCAAAAGTAAGATCTTTTAGCAACCCTACCAGAAACTCCTCCCTAAGCTGCCTGCTGAGCAAACCTGAGACACTCACCAGCACCAGGAAACCCAGAGGAGTCAGCTGCCATCCACTTCCCAAACACCATCGTGTACGCTCTCTTCAGTGTGCATTTTCAAAGGATGGCTCAAACACCTTAAAAGCATCCCTGTTTCACCAGACTTCACAGGAGACTTGCCTGGAGGTATTTAGAAGTTATTTGCATCCCCTCCTTCCAGCCCAGCCCTAGGGCTGTTTGGTGTCACCTGGAGATGGGGACACCACCAGCAGCTTCTCCCAGCCCCTGGGCTAGTTTAGCTCACAGAGTATCAGTCACTAATTGTGCCAATGAAGGTTGTTAAAATAAGCCAGCTGATTTTGTGCAGAAATAGTAGTCCTTATGTAGTTTTTGTCAACTTTGGCTACAGCTGAGGAGCTGTAGAAGCATCAAGTGGAGATGGTTTCTCCAGCTGTTTCAGCAAGATCCCAGCAGACCTCCTGGCCATGCTCTTCGAATGTTTCCCTCATTGAACATTCAAAAGCTTGAGGGCTCAGACACGTTCTTTGCCCCTCATTTCATCTCAGCTGACCCAATACAATCCAAAAGGAACTGGTGTGCCCTCTGAATGCCAGATTTTGCAACTATGGCAATAAGTAAATATGTTTCATTTCCCCCTTCTCAGGGAAACAAACCAAAATACAAAACCACAAGAAGAAAAGAAAAGTTTGTGTGCTCAGTGGATCTGGTGGTGAGCAAGCAAAGTCAGCTGGGAAGGACTCGCCAGAAGTGTCCGAAAGTGCTGAACACAAATCCTCTGCAGGGGATTGACAGCTTCGGAGATTCATACATGTTAATCTACTTAGCTGAACTGCTCTAAGCCTGGCTCAGCTGTTAAGACTTGCTATAAGCTACCAATCAACCCTGCCTGATTAGTTTGGTCATTCCAGCACAACTTTTTGACTCAGAAAAATGTAGTTTTTCTATTGCAGAAAATGATAGTTCCGCTTTGTAGGAGTAATGCTTGCAAGCAGGGAAAAGCTAGAACCTGAGATGAACCTCAATGTATTTTCACTTCATGCACCTTCTGAGCTACATCAGTTTGTTTTCTTTAATGAGAAAACACCAATATTTTATAAATACAAGCTTTATCACAGCAGAACACAATGTTCACATCATAGTCTGTGGCTCACTTAGGATGTTCATCTCACTGGTGATTCCCACCTTAGTCTTTTCACACACCATTTCTCAGGGCGATTTCAGCCTATTTTCCAAAGGAAATGCAACAGTCTCTTTGAGAGATGCAACAAAATTCCTCCAGGCAAATAGGAGAAAACTTTCCCGGCTGCTCTGTGACTGCTCTCCCATGAAAGCTGTGCCTTTCCTTTTTGCTGCTCTGTTTGCACTGCAGGCACAAGCATACAGCAGCTCTTCACTGAACTGTGAAGGCTTTGCCGCCTGTCACCCTCCCACCTCCAGCCTCTTTGGTGTGTGTTTCCCTGCTGCGGATGCAGTGCGGATACCCGGGAACACAGAGCAGCCGCTGCGCTTCATCCCCCAGCCCGCCCGAGCGAACGGGAGACTTGGCTTCCATCCCACCCCACCCCGCCTGCAGACTTTGAACCCGGCACTTCTGCCAGTAGAAGGTAAAGATGACGGCTCTTCATTCACTGCTTTAGTCATCGTGGCAGAAATCATTTCCGTCTCCGTGCACCTACCAGGAATAGCTACAGGAACACACTGGCAGCATCCTGTTGTGTCTGAAAGAGAGCTGTCCCACAAGAGCTTTCCCCTGTTAACTCACTCCCATGCTATCCAAAGCATCTGTCTGTCCTTGCTGGCTGGAAGAAGCTCTCTGGACACAGAGAAGGGCTCTGGGCTTTCCTGGAGGCAGTGGGACACAGCGCTCAGCCACACTCTCCTTGCAGGTCGCCAGGCACATCTCTGGCTTTCAAACCTCCGAGCTTTATAGGAGACGTCCGTGTGGGTTCAGAGAGGGTGCCCAGCTCCTACACAGAGTGAATTCCAGAATCATGGTCCCCCTCTCCTGCCTTCTCCACTGTCTGTCCCACTGTCCTTCGCAGCTCTCAAACTTGCAAAAGCCCCAAACCAAACACAATTCAATAATGAGGAGCTTAAATGCACCAACACACAATTAAATGCTGTTGCTAGTAGAAACAGATGCTCCATTTCTATAGAGGCAGTTTCCTTGGTAACAGGTGCCAACACAGGGCCCCATCCTGCACGGTGCTGGCTGCTCAAGGGGAGCAGAGAACCATGTAGGACGTGCTGAGCATCTTTCCATAGATGTCCTATTAAAAAACAGGCAGTGTCTGTAGCTGTTTTGAGAGCAGATTTTGATTTCCCTGTAGTGTGAAATAGTTATGGAGGGAGGAAAACCTTCCCTCCATCAACAGAACACTTGAGCAAATGCTTTAATATGAGAATAGTCACTAGTTTGTGGCACACAAGCAATGTCACATCCTTAATTTCACATTTGAATATAGTGTGGTGACTCTTTGATGCTGTTGGCCATTAGGTTCAACATCAAAGAGTAGAAATCCCGCGGGAGTTAAATAATATTAAGGGATTTATCTAAGCATTTATCAAAAGGCACATGGGCCACAAGGCTCAGGCTCTCCCTGTATCCCTACTCACCTGGGAATCCCAAGGGATCCCTGAGGGCTTTTCTGTAGCAGTGGAAAACTATGGAAACTCATTCTGTTGTGCCATGGATGCGTTCACACCATGAGATTCCCTGGGCATGAAGGTCCCAGGGGTTACAGGAACAGGAAAGAGCAGGTCAAAGTTGGAAGGTGTGAAATATCGTGCTGTTTGGGGCTGTGGGTCCCAAACCTAAATCTGCACGGGGATACAGGATCTCCAGCTATTCGACCACTGCAGACACCTGAGCAGAAAAATACATGAGACTTGGAGCCTTCGATGAAGAGAGATTGTCTCTCTAACTGTTCACAAGCACTACACATGCTACTTCTGCTCCCATCATGGTCTAAAGGGCATGCATCCAATTAAGTTGCTAAAAACTGTTCTCAGCTCCTATTTAGTTTTGAAGGCTGCTGTTCCTGTTCACGAGCACTTGGATGCTGAAAAGCTCTCCTAATTTTCCAGTAATACCAGATCATCTGAAAAAAAAAATATTTTAGCTCTGCCTACAGACCTTGCACTGCCTGAATATCGTCTCGTCTTGATGATGCTTGAACAGGTTATTGGACAATATCAAATCCAAAATGATTATATCAGCACTTAATCTGGTTTGAATGGTGAATTCTCTTCTGATCTCTACAGGTTTCCACAGGTCATCAAACAATAAGAAAATCCATGATTTTACTGAGTTGCATTTTTTTTTTTCTGGAGACCTCCAAAGTCATCTCCCCCATCTCCACCCCAAACAGCACCAGCCACACCAACGTCACACCTGGAAAATGCTTCTCCATCCTACCCTGAGCTATCCCAGTGACAATGTCTCCAGATCCACTTCCCCGGGTTCATATCTATGTCCTTACCCCCACCCGTCACTCAGCTGTCTTTTGCCACCCTCCCTCCCCATCAATCATGTTTTGTCTATCTTCTTCAGTTTTGTTCTGCTCCTTTTTTTATTCTCTCTCTGCCTGTTCTTTCTCTGATTCCTGACATTGATTTGTTTCTCTTCCAGCTTTGAGACTCATCTGAGCTTTTCAACAGCTTTTGTTCCTCCTCATCCTTCTCTTCCCTTCCCCCTCCCAGATCCTCCTCCTGTCCATCTCAAGCAGAGACCAGGCTGTGGAAGGCAACGGGCTCTGAAAACCTTTTTGAACTGTATTTTCCTTCTTGGAAAGAATCCCAAAAAGCAAATAATAAATGTTTATTTTAATTAGGGAGAGACCACTGGCCTAGTATTAAAATCACCTTCTGCTGACAGGATGCACTTAACTGGCTGCTGGTTTGCTCAGTCAACAGGGCTGCTGGATTCTTTCATTAATTCCAGCTGAGAAAAAAACTCACAAAACAGCCTTGGCTCTGCACCCGTAATTACGGCAGCATATCTGTAGTTAAGGTCAAGCCAGTCTGCTTCTGCAACCTGTGATTTTCCAGGCTCCTAACCTGGCAGTAATGGGA